>NW_020200626.1:99731-101708 GCF_001531365.2 Cynara cardunculus var. scolymus
TCAACACTTGGGCGGTTTAAGGAGATATCCGGACAATATATGAAACATAATAAACCGTTTCAAACAATTACAATTGTTATATCACAATTGATACATCAAAGCATAAAACACTCACCTTTAAATAGAAACTGAAAAAAAAACAAAATTTGAATTCCTTTCTTCTTCCTTTTTCTGCCAAATCCGGATGATATAACAAAGAAAACTTTTCTAATGAAGAAAGTGTGAAAAACCCTCTACATCCTTCCCTCTTACTATTTATAGTATGAGGAGACACCATTATGGCGACACCCACCCACACACACACACAACCGACTTACCTCTTCCCATAATTGTTTTTACTTCCAATAAAAACAATTATACATACACACACATTCTTATATATATATATATGTATATAATCCAAAAATCTTAACTCAAATCTCAAACCTGAATATTACAATATTTCCTTCTTAAAAGAATTCCGTCCCGGAATTCTATTTAAGCAAAAAGATAGGGATACTTCATCCACATATCTGATTCTGATTCCCAGGTGGCATCTGGTCCCTTGTGATAATGCCACTGAACCTTTACTAACCCAACTTCTTTATTTCGTAATTTCTTCACCTTGTAGTCAGTAATCCGCTCAGGAGTTTCTTCATAACATAACTTTTCATCTACCTTAATTTCAGGTAATGGTATTGCCACATCTAAACTTATTAAACACTTCCTCAAATTCGACACATGAAACGTGTCATGAATCCCATTTAATTCCAAAGGAAGTTCTAATTTGTAAGCCACTTCCCCAACCCTTCCAATAATAGGGAATGGTCCAACATATCTTGGACTTAATTTTCCTCTTTTTCCAAAACGTACCATTCCTTTCCAAGGTGATACTTTTAACATCACTCTATCACCTTCTTGGAATTGAATCGGCTTCCGACGTTTATCTGCATAACTTCTTTGTCTATCCTGTGTTGCTTTCATTCGTTCTCGTACTACACCAATTTTATCTGTAGTTTGCTGAACTAACTCAGGCCCAGCTAACTGTTTTTCACCTATTTCATTCCAGCACAAAGGAGTTCGACATTTGCATCCGTACAGTACCTCGAAAGGTGCTGCTTGAATACTTGAATGGTAGCTATTGTTGTACGCAAATTCCACCAAAGCCAAATGACTATCCCATGATCCTCCGAAATCAATGACACATGCTCTCAGCATATCTTTTAAAGTTTGGATAGTTCGTTCACTTTGTCCATCAGTCTGAGGGTGATAAGCTGTACTTAACTTAATTTGTGAACCCATTTCTCTTTGGAAGCTCTTCCAAAACATAGAAGTGAATCGACTATCTCTATCAGAAACAATTGACAGGGGTACACCATGTCGTGTCACTACCTCATCAATGTATAATTTTGCCAATCTTTCCATTGGATAAAATTCCTTTATAGGGAAGAAGTGTGCAGATTTGGATAACCGATCTACCATCACCCATATAACATCATAACCTTTTGATGTTTTTGGCAATTTGGTTATGAAATCCATAGTAATATGATCCCACTTCCACACTGGAATTTCTAAAGATTGCAACTTACCATAAGGGCGTTGATGTTCAATCTTTACCTTAAGACATGTTAAGCATTGCTCAACATGCTTAGCTATATCCTTCTTCATACCTGGACACCAATAGTGTTGCTTCAAATCCAGATACATTTTATTTGTACCTGGATGAATTGCAAAACGTGACTTATGAGCCTCATCTAAAATACATTTTCTGAGATCACCATAGCATGGTACCCAAATTCTATTTTGGAATATCCAGAATTCTCTGTCATCTTTCACCAAATCAGATATTAATCCACCCAATCTTTCCTGTCTGATCTTATCCTCCTTTATTGCCTCATGTTGGAAATATCGTAACTCTTCTTGAATACTGGGTAACAACTCAACTCGTAAAGCTATAGCTTTGATAGTTCCACTTTTCTCTTGTCGACTTAACGCATC
>NW_020200626.1:101999-105047 GCF_001531365.2 Cynara cardunculus var. scolymus
AAGCTCTTATGATCTGTGAAGATTTGACATTTCGTTCCGTACAAATAATGCCTCCATATCTTCAAAGCAAACACTACTGCCGCCAATTCCATATCGTGAGTAGGATACTGCTTTTCATGATCTTTTAACTGTCTAGAAGCATAAGCTATTACCTTTCCACGTTGCATTAGTACACAACCCAAACCCATCTTTGATGCGTCACTATAAACTACAAAATCTTCCATTCCATCTGGTAAAGATAGAATTGGTGCACTGTATAATTTATCCTTCAATATCTGAAAATCCTGAGCTTGTGCTTCATCCCACTTATATTTCACATTCTTCTTAGTCAGCTTCGTTAATGGAGTAGCTATACAAGAAAAATCTTGTATAAATTTACGATAATACCCAGCTAATCCATGAAAGCTTCTGATTTCAGTTGGAGTCTTTGGGGCTTCCCATTTTTCAATGGCTTCAATCTTCAAAGGATCCACTTTGATGCCTTCTTTTGAGATAACATGCCCCAAAAACTGAACTTCTCGCAGCCAAAATTCACATTTTGACATCTTGGCATACAGTTTCTCTTGTTTTAGCAATTCCAAAAGTAATCTCAAATGATGTGCATGTTCTTCTTTCGACCGAGAATATATCAAAATATCATCAATGAAAACAATCACAAATTTATCAAGATAGGGACGACACACCCTATTCATCATGTCCATAAAGGCTGCAGGCTCATTTGTGAGTCCAAATGGCATAACCAGGAATTCATAATGACCATAACGTGTATGGAATGGCGTTTTCGACACATCTTCATTCCGAATTTTCAATTGATGATAACCAGACCGTAAATCAATTTTTGAAAAATAAGTAGCCCCAACCAATTGATCAAACAAATCATCAATTCTCGAGAGAGGATACTTATTTTTGATTGTCAATTTATTCAGCTCCTGGTAATCAATGCACATCCTCATTGATCCATCCTTCTTTTTCATAAAAAGTACCGGCGTACCCCACGGGGAAGTACTTGGTCGGATAAAACCTTTATCCAAYAATTCTTTCAATTGAGACATTAACTCMTTTAACTCAGAAGGAGCTAATCTATATGGTGCATGTGCAACGGGTGCTGCTCCAGGAAGTAGTTCTATTTGAAACTCAATTGTTCGATCTAGAGGTAAGCTTATCAAGTCTTCTGGAAATACCTCAGGAAATTCCTTCACAACTGGAATATCTTTCATCTTTTCTTTCTCTTTCTTCATATATGCAAGAAAACTAACTCATCCCTTTTGCACATGCTTTCGAGCCTTTAAGACTGAAATAAGACTAGAGTAACGATCCCGTCGATCTGCATAAATTACAACCTTTCCTTTTTCTGGTAAGTCTATATGGATCATCTTCTCATCACAGACTATGTTAGCTTGGTTTTTAGCTAACCAATCCATGCCTATAATTATATCAAATTCCCTTAGAGGCAAAGGAAATAGTTGTATAGGCACTTCACACCCTTCTATACTTATAAAGCATTCATCATCATTTCCTTAATTGAAACTTCACTATCGTTTGCAACTTTGGCACATACTGAATTAATAAGGAATGTACCTGTTACCACTTCAGGGTGTTCTTCCGCCTCGCCTCTCATCATCTGAAAGGCTCTCCCTTTCGTAGACTCCCTACGTCTTATCTCTCCTCGACCACTTGAATTAACATGATTATCCATTTGTCCACAACCAGTTGGCACATAACCAGGTCCTCGGCCTCCAGAATATCCAGATCCCCTTCCTCCAACAAAACCTGACCCTCGACCCTTTGCTTGCGGACAATCGACATTTACATGTTGAGACGAATTACAAGTAAAACACCTCCGCGTCATCCGACAGTCTCGAGCTATATGTCCTGGTTCCTGACATTTAAAGCATACACGAGATTTTGTATTGCAATTTTCCTGATGTATCTTATGACATCGGGTACACGCCCTATCAGCAAATCTTGAGACTGGCCGATTCAAATTTTCCATAAACCTCGGTCTACGGAAATCAGTTACTGTAGCTTCCCCCTTTCTTTTCTCTCCAACCTTTTCTTGTGGTTGTCGGTTAAGTCTTGTTCTAGTATTTCAGCAGCATCAACTGCCGCTTGAAATGCTGTCGGATTCCTGGATATCACATATTTCCGAAGATTCGACTTCAACCCCCAGATATACTTTCTCACTTTACTGTTTTAAGATATAATATAGGCTTCAGCAAACCTAGATTGTTCCATGAAAACTTCTGTATACTGGCGGACTGACATGTTTCCTTGTTCAAGACAAAGGAAATCATCTTCCAACTTTCTTACTGCAGCTTCAGGACAATACTGCATTTTAAACTTAACCACAAATTCTTCCCACAACATGGTTTTCAGAATATTCGGATCTGAACTGAACAGAACTTCCCACCAGTACAGAGCACTTGATCTTAAACGAGATACATCAAACATGACTCTGTCCTCTTCTGCACTTTTACTAATTTGCAGACTCAGTTCTATTTCTTTAAACCAACATATAGCTTTAACAAGATCACGCTCACCAGAAAACTTCGGAGCTTTACAAGTAAGAAACATTTT
Organism: Cynara cardunculus var. scolymus; assembly: GCF_001531365.2. Classification (NCBI taxonomy): domain Eukaryota; kingdom Viridiplantae; phylum Streptophyta; class Magnoliopsida; order Asterales; family Asteraceae; genus Cynara; species Cynara cardunculus. Next base: position 104,577 of record NW_020200626.1, read on the forward strand.
GATATCTCCTCCTTTTTGTACTGAGGATGAAGTAAGGGGTACAGATATACCAGTTATCAGTGTACTAGCTCCGGCTTCTTCCTGATAATCGGAATTTCTTACCACTTCTGGATTATTTTGGGCTGTACGTCCCAACAAATTCACCAAACTTTGTTGGAACTTTCCCAACTTTGCTGCCAACATTTCTTGGGTAATAAATCTGGGATCATGAACATTGTGTCCACCCCTTGACCTTCCTCTTCCATGACCAGACATTGAACTTTCTTGARCCGACAGTTCCTGTTCTTGTCTAGTACCTCTACCTCTTCCTCGACCCCTGCTACGACTTCGCGTTTCTATCGTCATCACATTCTCCGGGTCCTCTTCTTGTGTTACGTTTCTTCTTCCCCGACCTCTTCTATAACCAGTAGAGGTCCTTTCTGATTGATTGGGATTATCTGCCATTTCTCAATGTATAACTCTTTCTGTCAT
>NW_020200626.1:105547-105881 GCF_001531365.2 Cynara cardunculus var. scolymus
TTTCCATATACAGATAATCCACATACATATTCTCATAATACTAAAAATAGTATTATTACAAAACACGGACTAACAAAAACTTTCTTTAATACATTTATGAGTAAACAAATATCATTAACATTAAACTTTTCCCTTTCCTTTATCCTGCGAGGTATGATGACCTGCACAACTGGTTAGTCCAACAACTGAGCGTTAGACCCAAAAGGTCTAGTGAGTGTATATAACTCATACTAACAACATATTTTCTAAACTAGTAGTTTAGAATCAAACCTGTTTATCACAAACATTTTATCAATATCTATCACATATCTTTTCATCTCTCTCGCGGTTACAC
>NW_020200626.1:106211-135929 GCF_001531365.2 Cynara cardunculus var. scolymus
CACTTGGGCGGTTTAAGGAGATATCCGGACAACACTTGAGCGGTTTAAGAATAAACCGGTCAACACTTGGGCGGTTTAAGGAGATATCCGGACAATATATGAAACATAATAAACCGTTTCAAACAATTACAATTGTTATACCACAATTGATACATCAAAGCATAAAACACTCACCTTTAAACATAAACTGAAAAAAAACAAAGTTTGAATTCCTTTCTTCTTCCTTTTTCTGCCAAATCCGGATGATATAACAAAGAAAACTTTTCTAATGAAGCAAGTGTGAAAAACCCTCTACATCCTTCCCTCTTACTATTTATAGTAAGAGGAGACACCATTATGGCGGCACCCACACACACACACAACCGACTTACCTCTTCCCATAATTGTTTTTACTTCCAATAAAAGCAATTATACATACACACACATTCTTATATATATATATATATATATATATAATCCAAAAATCTAAACTCAAATCTCAAACTTGAATATTACATATAGTCCAACCATGAGTCTCTATATGAGATCCTAAGGTACGTTATTTTTCTCTTATGTAATACTCTGGTTCCTTTTTCAAAATCTCAAGCAATTTCAATATAGCAAATCTGTACTCCCATACAGAGCTTCTGTCTAATGGTTGTTATTTTACACAAACCAGAGTATATATACACTTGTTAAATATGTTTTGAAAATTTAAAATATATTATTTTATTGAGAAGGCGTATGGTTCTTATTTTAAAAATAATTTGAAATAGCTGTCATTTAACTAAGTGTCACCGTCTGTATCTTTAATTTTTCAAACCCGGGAGGCGCCACTTGCAGTTGGCAGTCCATGTTGCAATACCCCACAGGCTGTGAGAAAAACCGCTTCAGTTTTTCTGACGATTGGGGCGCATTCACTCGAGTGCTTTATTTCTTTTCCTATTTAACCAAATTGTTTTCCCCCAATTTCTTTTTTACGCTTACAAAAATTTACAAAAGAACTCGTCGTCTTCAACGCTCCAACCACCATTGATTCTCCTTCAAGTTTTCAAACCAGTTTCTGGAACTACAATCAGTGATCAGATCTTCATCTCGTTTGTCAAGTTAGTCATACAAAGCCCTTATTCAACCTATTTTAAGAATCAAGAACCGAATCTTGAAAACCCTAAGTTTTCAAACCCTTTCTCTTTCACCTAAAACCTGCAACAATGTCGTCCTCCGAATCTGGAAACTCGTAAACCCACACCATTACCCTGAAAACCGTTGAGGAAACCAGTCAAAACTTGGTTCCTCTTCCAATCAAGCCAAATAACCATGCCCTCCATCTTTGTCTAGAAAACTTTGACCAAAAAGTTCACCTAGTTATAGATATCCTTCAACACCACTTTTTGAACCTCGCCTTGACAAACACAGATGACCTTGTACCTGAAAGGTATATCCAAGAATTTTGGCAATCCTGTGCCATAACTGACTCCCAACGAGGAATTGTTGGAGACTTTTATGTATCGTCTACAAAGGAGTTCTTTAATGTTCGTATTTCACGGTCCCTGTTTTCCCGCGTTCTTGAAATCCCTACAAAAACAGACCTAGGGCTTAATGAGTACACCTCTCTTACGTCTAGTGATGAAATCGTGGCTTTTTTAAAATTCTTGGGGTACAATAAAGCTATCCAGTACCCGTCGCAATACCGTCGCCAATACCTGCCCCCAATATGGAACACCATGTTCACATTGGTCAATCGATCACTCACAGGGAAGATTGGGAGCTTAGACATGTGCTCCACGAACTTTCTCCAGATTTTTGTACGTCATTTTCTTTGATTTGTCCTTGGACTACTCCTTGATACTCTACACAGAGTTCAAGGCTGCCGTTGCCAAGAAATGCCATGAGGTCGCCAAAGAAAAGGAATTGCCATCTCTGTTGTTTCCCCGCTTCTTGGGTCTTCTCCTAAGACCCGTTCTTGACGATAACAAAAAGACGTGGGTCGTCTGCCCATGCACAAAGTGAACGTGCTCACCCACTACAAGCCCACCATCAACAAAGAGGGCTATGCGTCAGAGAGGCCTATCCCAAAGAAGCTCTTTGTGTATATGAAGACGAGGGAGGTAAGAAGAGCATACAAACGTGCACGCGAGGCATTAGAACCAGTGTCTCGAACCCCGACACGCATAAGTCAAGCCCAAGAAGAAGAGGGAACAGAGGACACTTTAAGGCCTCAGGCAGAAGAAGAGGAAGTAAGATTGGAGAAAGAGAGAGAGAAACAAAGAAAGAGAGAGAAAGCAAAGAAAAAGAGAGTGGAGAGAAAGTGAAAGAAAAAGGAAGAGGAGGATCGAGCAGAGACAGCCAGACTGGCTGAACTGGCTCGTTTACGAGAAGAGGAAGAGCAAGCAGAGAGAGTTCGACAGGCAGAGATTGCTCGCCTAAAGGAAGAGGCCAGACTCAAAGTAGAGGAAGAAGCTAATCGAGGCTTGGAACAATCCTCTAGCTCTAACCAAGAGGATGACCAAGAGCACTTCGATGATGATGCTAGGTATTATACTTCAAGTGAGGAGAGTGAGGAGGAAGAAGACGAAAGTGAGGAGAGTGAAGAGGAAGAAGAAGAAGGAGAAGAGAGAGGAGGTGTAGAAGATGCTCTGCCTCAGGGCGAGCCATAGCAGCTTAGGTTGGTAAATAGGCACATATGATTCAATACCCCAACTCCCAGTGCAAACAAATCAGCTGACTCCGGTGGTCAAGACACAGAGGTCATTGAAACAGAGGTGCACACCTCGAACCTTAACCAGCCAAACCAACTAGAGGTCGCATCTGCCTCTGGTAATGAAAGCCAAAGGGAAGCCACACCTCAGGGAACACCCTCTCAAAAGGGTGCAACCTTTGAATGAATAAGTGATATGTCTCCCCATATCATGCCACTTTCCCACATAGATGAATTCGTTTCCTCTGCACGTGTAGATTCCCCACCTTGTTCAGAGCAAGGATTAGGTGCACAAGACATGGAGGTTCTCGACCAACCTTCTTGTCCACTCATGGAGTGTCCTCCGGCTGGATCTGTACCTGCCTTGGATACTCTTCATGATAGAACAACAGTAGTGAATTCTCCACAAGGAGAACCACGAGGATCTGCTGGAAATCCTTCCTCGACCAACGTCAATCAAGTCGAGCAAGAAGGTGTCCCTGGAACAAGGACTAAATCTGGCCCATGTCTTGAGCCAGAGGTTACTGAAACAGCCTATGTCACAAGGGAAGAGTTCCAATCCCTTGCCACCTCTTTTGCTGTGCTCCTTGGAAGAGCTAAAACTCACCATGGCCCGTGTAGAGCCATCACCTTCTGCATCTGCTCTGGATGAGATACGAGCATCCTTAGCAGTATTGAGAGGCCTTGCAAAAGGTCATAGCATCTATGCAGAGGGATGAAGCGTCCACTTCTCATGATGCCCAGGCGATCATCCCTCTCAATGTGTCTGTCGATTATGTCACTCAGGGTGCAATGAATGCTCTGGGTGACAGACTTCTACAGAAGGTGGTGAATTTCACATTGGAATTCAACAGCAAAGCCACAGAGGCAGCATACTCCATCTGACGTTCTTTGGCTGCCTTCAACTACCGTTTGGACTTGGAAATTCAACGAGTTGGGGATGCAGTAGAAGAGCTCCTTAAACAGTTTGAGGCAAAACTCAAGTCCATGCCTCAAGCAGAGGAGCAGAGGCCAAAAAGAAGAATGGACCCCAGTTCATCGAAGAGAAGAAGACTTGACGATGATGAGGACCCATACCTGTCTGGTCTTCAAAATCGTCAAGAGGGGGAGAACCAGTCCGCCGCTCCAAGTGTTACACAAAGGACTGCCCTCTCTGACCTAACTGCCTCTGTCCCACAACAACCAGCGCACGATTCTTCAAGGCAGAGGGCACAAAGTCAACCAGCGCTAGAGCAAGCAGAAGCGCTTCGAAAGGGAAAGATACCCATGGCGTCTCAAGCAGAGTCGGCTGAGCAACAAAAGAAGAAAGACGTAATTGATCTTCTCTCAGTCTACGACACGTCTGATTCAGAACCAACTCTGTCTTCCTCAACAGAATACGCCATGGACACCGCTGCTCCAACAACAAGAGGAGGAGAAGAAGAGGTGGTAGCAGTGAATGTGGCCGATCCTACACTCTTGGCCATTCCTGTTGTCGTTCCTCTATAAGGCGTCACGGTAGCTGCTCCTCCACCACAATAGAATACATACAGAGCTAGGGTACTTGGTCATGGGACCAGAGTAGTCACTCCTGCTATGAGGCAGAGGGTCCCTGTCAAACCAACCAGAGCAGAAGAAGAAGGCGCAAGCAGCAGGCCAAAAAGAAAGAATCCCTCTGATCGAGTTCAAAGGAGATGCAATGTTCACACCAACACCCCTTGACAAGCCCATAAAGGACAAGGCAGACAGCGAGGATATCTACCAATTTCTCTACAACCTGCAAGAAGAGACACCGGTCCAAAAGATCAGTCTTCATTCAATGGTCCAAGAGAATATCAGGCAAAGGTTCCTAAATCGCTACACACAGCCTATCCCTGCAGTCCACTTCATCGATGGAATCAAGCAAGTTATCGACATCATGAAGCGTACCTTCGTGCATAACCAGATTGTCTTCCACGAGTATACGATGGAGAGGTCTCGCGGACAGATCTGCAGGTTCACAGATTGTGACCTTATAAATCTGAATCCGTGGGATCTTCTATCTCTGTATTTTCACACGGATCACAAGATGGATAAGGGGCTTAAATATGTTGTGGCCAACTCTGCTATACGACAAACGATGACAGACCTACTCGACTTCAGATGCAAGTTTGATTTTCAACTAGCTCTGGATCTGGGAGTGGATCAATTGACTATCACTGCACCAAATGAAGATCTGCAGGGCATCAATAACATTCCCTCCTAGACTGTGTTGGTGGAACCAGAGGTGGGAGTGGTATTTCGAAATGCACAACAAAAGAAGATCTTTTTTCGAGATAACCAGAACGACAAATATTCAAACTCTACTATGCGCTACATCAGAGATACCCTAGTCAGGAGCAGAGACAACTCACCTGGAGCTAAAGAGCTAGCAAAAATCATTCTATGGTCAATATACAACATGCTAGAGTTTCGTGAACTTCTTAGGAGGTTCATCAAACTTCAAAACATTTAGACCTTATTTTTGTAAGTTTTTTTTCTATCTTTAAGTCAACGTAATTTCCATTCAATCGTATTGTACTTTTTAGATAGTGAATGTAAAACAGAGGTTCCTTTTAACATCTGGCTTCAACTAGACTTTATGTTTTGTAATTCAAGTAAGAGCCTGCCTTATTTACACTTAGGGGGAGATTGTTAGACCCCAACTTGTGAAAGTGTAAGTAAGAAGTCTCTTACTCTAGTCTTTAGGACTTAGTCTAGTGAAGCGGTCTGGACTAAGAGCTCTCATGCAGAAGATCAAGAACCAGAGCTCTTACTCAAAAAGTGAAGGTTCCATTCATACAGACCCCGCGCTCTATCTCCATGGACGATCAAGTCTTATGCGCCAAAAAGCGTAAGTGCTTGATGCAAGCAACAACTCCAAGACACAGAGCCTCTGCATAGTACATGCAAAGACTCTGCATATGCAGAACCTCTGCATAGTACATACAGAGCTTCTGCATAGTTCATGCAGAGCTTCTGTATAGTACATGCAAAGCTTCTGGTTACCTTCTCCATGGAACGCGCATGCAAGTCCAGACATTCTCGCAAGCGTCTAACAGATTTGAGGCGGCTTGACCTAGTCTGCTCCGCTTTCCAAGGGGAGTCAAAGATAAGGACGCAGACTCGGCAACTCAGAGTTTCAAGCCTAATTTATAACATAGTTGTTAGACCAAGGCGTATATAAGGAGGCTTCCTCCTCAGGTTTCAATTACCTGATAGTGCCGATTTATATTATACCTGTTTATTGTGAGATTACAATTTATTTGATTGTTCTTTACTTTCATCAAATAAAAGCATTCGATATATTCGATATACACTTTGAATATTTCGTTTAATCATTCTTGATACACTGTTGATTTTCATTCTTATTATTTATAAACTGTATTTTCAACAAATTAATAGTATCTGGGTTCTAACACACCCCAACACCAAAGTCTAAATTTCGAACTATTTCCAGACTTAAAAGTCTGAAATCTGATTTTGTCTCTAGACTAAGAGAAAGAGGTCCCAAAATATGTTATCCCAGACTAAGAAGAAATATCTGATATGTCCCCGCATGAAACAACTCTGGCCATGTCAACTAATAACTTTTTCGATCTTCTTCCATAGTTTTGAAATATGGAGTCTTCTTTTCCAGATTTAGAACTTTGCACTTTGAATTTGCATCTAGACTTATGAAAAGAGGTCACTAATTATGTTTACCCAGACTTAGAAGGAATATCTGATATCTTCTCCACGTATGAAACAACTCTGCCGACGCCAACTAACAAGGCGACCTGCTTCCAGAGTTACGAAATCTGGAGTCTTCTTTTTCAGATTTAGTAGTTCGGTAGTTGATGTCTGCCACATGTCTGATGAGTAGAAGTCTGCAAACTATTTTCAACTACAAAGTCAGCTCATCCGAGTTCTTAAGTCCTCTTCCTAGACGTATCTCGCCCTAACACAGAAGTCTAAACTCTGAATTCTTTCGAGAATTTAAAGTCTGGAAAAGAAGTCTGGACTCCGCACTCTGAATTTGAATCTAGACTTAGAAAAGTGGTCGCTAAGTATGTTTACCCAGACTTAGAAGGAATTTTTTATATATTCTCCATGCGTGAAACAACACTGCCGATGCCAACTAACAACTCTGGGGATCTGCTTCCAAAGTTACGAAATCTGGAGTCCTCTTTTCTAGACTTAATAGTTCGGCAGCTACTGTCTTCCACAAGTCTGACGTGTGAAAGTCTAGAAACTATTTTTAACTACAAAGTCTGCTCATCTGAGCTCCTAAGTTCTCCTCCCAGACGTATCTCACCCAAACACCGAAGTCTGAACTCTGATATCTTTCCACACTTAAAAGTCTGGAAACGAAGTCTGAACTCTGCACTCTGAATTTGCATCCAGACTTAGAAAAAGAGGTCCCTAGTTATGTTTTCCCAGCCTTAGAAGGAATTTATGATATCTTCTCCATGCATGAAATAACTATGGCGATGCCAACTAACAACTCTGGCGATCTGCTTCCAGAGGTACCAAATCTGGAGCCCTCTTTTCCAGACTTAGTAGTTCGGCAGCTGCTGTCTTCCACAAATTTGACGACTGGAAGTCTGGAAACTATTTTCAACTAAAAAATTCGTTCATCTGAGCTCTTAAGTTCTTTTCCTAGACATATCTCACCCTAACACCGAAGTCTGAAATGTGAACTCTTCCCAGACTTAGAAGCCTGGGACAAAAGTTTGAACTCAACACTCTGAAATTGCATACAGACATAGAAATAAATCTGATATCTTTTGCATGCATGAAACAACTCTGGCAATGCCAACTACCAACTCTATCGATCTTCTTCCAGAGTTACCAAATCTGGAGTCCTCTTTTCCAGACTTAGTAGTTCGGCAGCTGTTGTCTTCCATAAGTCTGACGACTGGAAGTCTGGAAACTATTTTCAACTACAAAGTCTGCTCATCTGAGCTCTTAAGTTATCTTCCCAGACATATGTCACCCTAACACCAAAGTCTAAAATGTGAACTCTTTCCATACTTAGAAGTCTGGGACAAAAGTCTGAACTCTGCACTCTGAAATTGCATCCAACCTTAGAAAAAAAAGGTCGCTAATTATGTTTTTCCAGCCTCAGTAGCAAATATTTGATATATTCTCCATGCATGAAACAACTCTAGCCATGCCAACTAACAACTCTAGCGATCTACTTCTAGGGTTACCAAATCTGGAGTGTTTTTTTTCCAGACTTAGTAGTTCGGCAACTACTGTCTTCCACCAGTCTGACAATTAGAAGTCTGCAAACTATTTTCAACTACAAAGTCAGCTCATCTGAGCTGTTAAGTCCTCTTCCTAGACGTATCTCACCCTAACACCGAAGTCTGAAATGTGAACTCTTTCCAGACTTAGAAGTCTGGAAAAGAAGTTTGAACTACGCAATCTGAATTTGCATGCAGCCTTAGAAAAAAAGGTCGCTAAATATGTTTTCCCAGACTTAGAAGGAATCTCTGATATCTTCTCCATGCATGAAACAACTCTGGCGATGCCAATTACCAACTCTGGCGATCTGCTTCTAGAGTTCTAAAGAGTCATTCATCAGAGTACATAAAGAATTTGAGCTTCAATTACAACCAGAGACCCTCTGCTTAAACATTAACATCAACCAGATCCCTTATCGTTCCTTTATGATGGATTGGAATTTTTTTCCAAGGTTCAAATTGAAGTCTGATTGTTACAACCAGAGACCCTCTGGTTAAACATTAACATCAACCAAAGCCCTCTGGTTCCTTTATGATGAATTAGAATTTTTTTTCCAAGGTTCAAATTGAAGTCTGATTGTTACAACCAGAGAGCCTTTGATTAAACATTAACATCAACCAGAGCCCTTTTGGTTCCTTTATGATGGATTAGAATTTTTTTCCAAGGTTCAAATTGAAGTCTGATTGCTACAAAGTTGACCCATAACTCTAGTTATGTGTTTCCAGCATTTTGAACTATGAGTGGATGATACATAGTGTAGACATTTAAGAGAGTTGAAGTAGTTTTTAAAAAAATTACTTTTTAGCCTTACACTTATGCAGATGAAGGAATATGAAAAATACAGTACACAAGGTAAGAATAAAGCATATTGGTAATGAAGGCAATACTCTTTTATTAAAAAAACCAACAATGCAGACCAAGCTGCTTACATTGCTACAATGAATTAATGAATGAATTCCTCTTATTAAAGATTGAACTATTAACATAATGAATGAATCCTAAGCTAAAGAATGACAATAAAACTTGTATTTTGCAAAACTAAATTTATCAGGCTTTTATTCCTTGGAGGTGTATATTCAATCTTCCACTTCTCTTCAAATTGCGAAGTTCTTGTCATTAAGAATAGGAATGAACTTCTCAATTATTATTCTTCTGTACTCAAGATGGGAATCAATCTGCGTCCTCATCCAATTTATCAGGTCTTTTAGTCTTGGCCATTTTTCTCTTGAAATTATTTTTGGCTTCCTACACAGTCTCTTCTCTAATGAAGGTTAATATGAATCAAGGTACCAGAGCTAGCTGTACTTGGGTATATCATATACCCTGAATAAGAACTTCTCCTTGAGATTCTTACAAATGTATGATAGGAGGATCACACACTACAGTCCCCGTGTGAAAGCTTGCTAACTCCCCTAGGCTTATGTCTGGATGCACCAAGTATACCCTATCTCTATTCAAAGTTATGGACAACTGAAAGTCAGACATGGATCCCATTAAAGTAGCTCTAAGTATGCCATGAACAATAACAATCAAACTATTTCTGAACTTGGCAGCCTTGTCTTCAAATTGAGCTAGCTTGTAATACACTTGAAGTAGATCTTTGGGGTTGATGAATATAAAATCGGCCTCGGAGAACTCATACAACCTTCTATCTGCTATCTCAATAGTGAAGACTTGGTATACTATAATGTGCCAAGTTCTCTGCTTGATGTCCGCCAGCTTTGTAATACTCAACTTTGAGTACACATCTCTGCTCAACTTCCCTATTCTGTGCATGAATTGTTCATACTTTCTATTGAATGCATTTGGCTTCCTTGTAAAGGTACCATATAGGTTTTTATTACCAAATTGGATTCTGACATGAATAAATTCTAGAATTTGAATTCAAGAAATAATTCATTCAGATCTATTTCTTCTTTTTCCTTCTCTTTCACTACTGATGCAGGGGCAACCGGTCTCAAAGTCGAAGAGATGAAATATTCGTGCGGAAGAAACACATCTTTTTCTAATGCTTTCTTGGGATTCACCTCCATTATTGCCACACTTTGACAATCTTTACACAGTTTCTTAAGCTTTATCCTTTCCTTTATTTCATGGATAAACTTCTCTTTCACATCTTTCTGTACATTATCAGAATTCTCCGTGGCATCTAGAAACTGTGTCAGGCCTTCAGTTGTAAACAGAGGTAGCCTTGTAACTTTCAACACATATAAAATCGATGCAGTTTTAAAGTAGTAGCATGGTTGATCCAGGTATACAAATTTATACAGAAGCTTCATGTTGTCAAAGGTTTTATCCAAAGGGTCGTAAGCATTAATCCTTGTTAGGTTTAGATCTAATGCCACTTGGATATCATATAACCCCAGGTTTCTGATGTAAATCCCCATTGTCCTCATTTACACTTCAACCCAAGAGATGTCTGCTTTTTGAAAAAAATTCAGCATAAATAGTTGATCTTGTAACTTCAACCTTGGAAAATCGGCACTAGAGATCTGATGTACAACATTGTCTGCTCTGATTACTTGTAAATCCAAATAATCCACACCAGCAAAGGATCTGATGTGGAACTTTGCTACTTGAACTATTGGACTTTCTATATTTATCTCTGAATGCTTTCTCCTTAGCCTGTTTATTATCTCTGAGTACATCATCTGCACTTTTCCATGCTAGTTCCCATCAATTTCATGTTCTAGCAGGACTTTCTCCTCATTGTCTATTAGGAACATGTGGTTGCAATACCTGAAGGAGACGACAGTGCCATCAGGTTTGGCAATATCAATTTTTATCCCTATAGAATTAGTGGAATCTGAAGATTCTACTACTGGTTCTTCTTTTTTCTCTGAAGACTGAATGGTTGAAGGAATAAAAAATTTGTGTTGAAGAAATTGAATAAATGAATCGACAGGTGTAAAAGGAATGATTGCAAGACATGAGTTCTGAAAAATATGCTCATGCTTGTCTTTTAGCTCATCATTTGGGTTTTTAAACTCCCCATCTGAGCTAGGAATGCCAATGGTTTTGATTTCCTCTCTTTCCATCTTTTCCGTTTCATTAGAGTCTGCTTCAGTATTATCTACATCCATTCATTCTTCATCACCACCTTTCTCTTCAACATTCTCCTCAACTGTTGTATCTACATTAGATGCCATTCCCAGTGTTGTTGGCTCTTCTTGCCTTATTCTTTGACCCCTCTTTTCATTATTACAAATATCTTCATCATCAGAGTCATCATTTTCATCATGTTTCCTTTTGGATGAATCAGTTTGTTTCTTGCAGCCCATCTCTTGAAGGTCTTTCCTTATTAACATTGTCATGTACCTTAAATCTACCAAGTTTGCCTTCACTTCATTTATTTGAGTAGACGTGGCAAAATCTTCGGTGTTAGGCATGTAGGCTTTGGGAATGGCAGGGACAGGATTTTCTTGAGAAGCAAATGGATCACTTGGAGGTTGGCTTGGATTTTCTGTTTTGGCCTGTGTATCGGGGTGATTTATTTGAGACTGCCTGAGGGTATCTAGTTGGGTGAGTATAATAGCTTCATTCTTAGCTCGTATGTCAATCATTTTATGAGACAAAATCTCTAAATTCTTAAGAATACAGCTCTAGAAGACTTTGATGTCTTGTTTGGTGATAGAGTTTGATGCCAAGTTGTTGAGAGTGGTTTGGTTGGTGTCCGCCATCTTCTTCACACCCTCCAGTTGGTTTTCTGTTAGAAGGACATACCTGTCAAGGTCGTCAAAATTTTCCCCAATTCCTTCCTCCATTGACGTGCTCTTTTCCTCCAAACTCCTTATTTGATTTACAGTCGTCAATTCATTTATTTTAGAGTGAATCTTTGCAAATTCACCCTTACAAAAGTCACTAAAGTTGTTAAACTATGTTTTTGTGACAATCGTTGATAGGAAACCAGGATCAACAAATGACCATGTTTGCAATCCCACAGCAGGTGTAGGTTGGCTTAATGATGTGACAAACACATCATGTACAACAAATGTACTTGGTATTGGGATTTTGTTGACGTTCATTCCACCAGGACTTCCACCCAATCCTTGACCATCCCTAGAAGAAATTTCTATAGGTGTTAAGATAGGTTGACAAACTACCTGCATAGGTAAGTCATGAAGACTTGTGCCAGTGTAGGGAATATCACTAGTTTCATGATCTGCATTTGGCTCGATAGGGGATGGACTCCCCGACTCAATGTGATCAAAAGAATGACGAGGATAAGACAAGTGTTCCTCGATTTCAACATTGGCTTCCCCCAATTGAGGAGCTAATGGAGTATGTGTTGGTTGTCTTAAAATGTTTAATGAAACATCTCCCTTTTGAGAAGGCGATGAGTGGGTTGTTGGGGTTGATATGAGAGTTGGCATGGGCTCAGTGCCTTTTTCAATACCTTCTACGAAAGAGTGTGGGGAGATAGCAGATGTGCGTGCCTGTCTTTTTGGGGATGGGGTAGGGTCCTCTTCTTTTTTTGACCTTGATCTCTCTAAATCCTCTCTTTTGTTTTTACCTCTTCTACCCCGACTCTCGATTACAATTTCCCTCTCTACACTTTGAAGAGACGTAACCCTCTGTGTCTCCTCCCAACACTCTTTTCTTTAGACCCCTCACCACTTGTTCTAAGGAGAATTGCTTCTTGGGTAGGGTCTGCCGGTTCTGGTAGTCCCATAGAAGCACAATATTCTCTAAGTACCCTATTGTCATTCCTAATATATGCTCTCAACTCCAAGGGGAGTGGTATATGATTTCTGAAATTAGAAAGAGGAGTAGATAACCTGAGTGAATCCATGTAGAATTGTGGGGCCATTTCCTCCTCCTCTTACTGGAATTTTTGGTTGTAAGTGCATTGCTCCCTTCACGCATAGTTGGAAGAATCTTTGAAATGGAATGTACCCAGGCGGCTTTGCAACGTATGCTTTTATTTCTTCCATGAATAGTGATGCATAATCATAATGCATGTTGAAAGCTATACAATGGAAGATCGTCAATGTCGGCCTTGATGCTTGGTCCAGGCTTGAGGCTTTGGGTGACAAGCATCTATTGATACATGTTAGACCCCATCTTGTAAAAGTGTAAGTAAGAAGTCTCTTACTCTAGTCTGTAAGACTTAGTCTTTTGAAGTAGTCTGGACCAAGAGCTCTTATGCAGAAGACATCAAGAGACAGAGCTCTTACTCTGGACCAAGAGCTCTTAGTCGTATATAAGGAGGCATCCTCCTCAGGTTAATGGTTACCTGAATGTGCCATATTAGACTGTAGCAGATCTTGTGAGAATACAAATTAGATTGGAGTGTTACTATTTATTCTTTCGATCTAATAAAAGCTTCCGACTTATTCAAGTTGTTCTTATATTCATATTTGATCTTGAATATTCGTTAAACCTTTGCAAAAACACAGTTTTATTTCATTCATACTCATTTTATCTGTGCTTTCTCAAATTAAGAGTAATCTGGGCCACTTCTCCAAAGAGTGGTAAGATATTTCAGATGTGGTAAGATGGGCCACTTCTCCATAGAGTGCGAAGGCCCTTTGGTGAAAGATGAATTGTACTACAAGAATAAGTACAAGTACAATCGATCCCAGAGGAGCCTCATGGCCGAACAAGAAAACTGCGTCTCTGATTCCACGTCTGAAGAAGAAGACCAAGCTCACCTTTGTGGCATGGCTGTTGAGAATGATGCAGAAGAGTCTGGATATGGCTGCGATTCCCAGGTATGTTCTACCTCAGGTTATTCTCATTCCGATCTGGAAGAAAGTATCTCTACTTTAACCCAAGATTTTATAAAACTACAACAAAAACTCTCTGTTGAAAAGTCAAAAAGAAAATCTTTATAAAAGGAAAAATCGTTCTTTGAACGAGAAACAGAGTTGTTATCTATAGAAAAAACAAGAGCTTTCAGTGGTAAAAGAAAAAAATTTAGAAATAAAACGCTCCACTGAAAATAGTCTTAAATTAGAGTGCTCCAAACTAAAAGCGGCCTCACAGAAAAAGGAAAAAGAACCTTTAGAGAAAGAGCGTGATAGGTTAAATTCTGAAGCCTTGAAAAATTATTTTCAAAAGAAAGGGAATTCCCACACCAGAGCTTGCAAAGAAAAGAGCTCTTGATTAAAAAATATCAAGATGCTCAGCAGGTGTATGAAAAGATAAATTCTCAACATGATATAGCAGGGATAGGTTATACAGACTTAGACCTCACCTGGAAGAAAAAATATGCTCTTGAGTCTGTGTTTGGGTTAGGGGCAAAGCAAAAACCTGATTTTCCAGCTTTGCCTAAAAACTCACCTTTCAAAAGATGTAGACTTGAAAATGGGGCCAGAACTCAAAAACTAAAATTTGAAAATATTTCTTACTCTTCAAAAGGTATGCAACCAGTTGATTTAAAAAGCATACAGAAGACGTAAGGAATTTTTTGTTTTAGCTCTCATAATCCTGAACATCCTAAAACAAATGGTGATGAAGTTAAACCCGAACCAGATAAAACCAGGAGTCCATCGAAAGATGATTTTGTTAAAACTCTGGATCCAAAATTAATGGATGAATTCACAGAGACGGTGAGACAAGTCTTTGAGCAAGATCTGCTTGAGACCTTAAATCATCACTCTGTAGGTCATGCAGATAATTCTAAAAGTAATTCCTCGGATACTTTTGGAAGTTCCTCATCAATGCAAAAGAAGGATGAAGGCACTAGTGCATGTTCACGATAATCTCAAACTCTCAATGAAACCTCTGCAACTCAAAATCCACATAAGGATTTTTTTGACTCTGACTCCGAATCAGAGGTGGACTCGAGTGAAGAGCAAGTTGAGACAAAGATAGTGGCACCAGGACCAGAAGTTGTTAAACTTCCAAGTGGGATATCCATTAAATCTGTTTCAGCAATGGAGCAAGGAAAAAGATTCCCATAAGTCCTGATTTTGTGATCATGTGCTTAAGAGCTAAATCTTCTCTAGAGCTTAAGAAGGAGAACAAGGCAAAGAAACCTAAACCTGTTACCTCTGCATCAAAAGTTTCAAAACCTAAATCTATAAATCCAATTAAGTTCACTCCGGAACAGAAAAGAAAATCCGCTGCTAATTCTATTTTAAATTCCTCTGTTTCACCAAGAGATAATCCAGAGACACTCTATCTCGTATCTCGTAAGTGTGAAGAGGCATGGCTCTGGCATTACAAGCTGTCTCACTTGAATTTTCAAAATATAGAGGAGCTTGTGAAAAACAATCTGGTTGATGGACTACCAACAATAAAGTTCCAAAATGACCATTTTTGTCGTGCTTGTGAAATGGGAAAACTCAAAAGAGCGTCCCACAAGACAAAGACAGATGTGTATTGTGTTAGACCTCTGCATATGGTTCATGTGGACCTCTGTGGTCCAATCTCTATGCAGAGTCTGTCTGGAAAAAAGTATATTCTTGTGCTTATTGATGGATTTACAAGATATACTTGGATTGAGTTTGTAAGACAGAAGTCAGATGTCCTAGAGCTGCTGATCAAGCTAATGACAAAGATTCAAGTCCTTCTACAGAGCAGAATTCAAAAGCTGAGAAGTGATAATGGAACTGAGTTCAAGAACGATAAAATCGAAGCGTACATGGACAAGGAGGGCATATCTCAGAACTTCTCTCCTGCAAGAACACCACAACAAAATGGTGTAGTAGAAAGAAAGAATCGTACACTAGTTGAAGCTGTAAGAACAATGCTTGCAGACTCTGGTCTTCCAACCCATTTTTGGGCATAAGCTATCTTAACCGCATGCCTTATTCAAAATAGAGCAACGGTGGTTAAGAGACACATGAAGACTCCTTATGAACTCATTAACTAAAGAAAGCCTAACGTTAAATTTTTGCACATCTTTGGTTGCAGATGCTTTATCTTAAATGACCGTGATCATCTTGGCAAGTTCGATAAGAAGGCTGATGAAGGAAAATTTCTTGGATACTCTACACATGCCAAGGTCTACAAAGTCTTCAACCTACGAACCAAGACTGTCATGGAAAGTATCAACGTCTCGTTCGACGATAAAGAGGTCATGACTTCAGAGTACCTCAGCTCTGGACTCGATCTAAACTCGACGACTTCCAATTCTCTATCGAAGTCAAGGGAATTGGAACTCAGGCAATTATTTGAAGACTTCTTTGGTGATGATGACATCTCTGTGCGTGCACCCAAAGATGACTCTGCATGTGTTCGTGAAGAGCCACAAAATGCAAGTACATCAATCTCTGGCCCTTCTCACACTTCTGCTTCCTCTGGTGATCAAGCTAATCCACATCCAAAGCCCTCCAGCTCTGGATCAGAGCCTAGTCCTTTAGAGTCAGAGCAAAATATCTCTGTCTCTGAACCTATTTCCTCTGTACCATCATCCGAGGGAGAGCAAGCAGAGCCTTCATCATCTTCCATGAGCCAAATGCCAAACATATCCACAGGACATGATCCAATGACTCCAACTTTTTGTTCCAGTCCCAACGACAAGATGGACAAAAGATCATCCTCTTCATCAAATCATTGGTGAACCTTCAAGTGGTGTGAAGACAAGAGATGCCACTGCAAATGAATGTTTATTCGTAAAATTTCTAAGCATGGTAGAGCCTAAGAAAGTTCATGAACCCCTATAGGATCCTAGTTGGGTCAATGCCATGCAAGAAGAGCTCCAATAGTTCGAAAGAAACAAGGTATGGACTCTTGTTCCCTTACCAAGAGATAAAATTGAAATTGGATGTAAGTGGGTTTTCAGGAACAAGAAGTATGAGGATGGCATCGTAGTTAGGAAAAAAGCCAGACTCGTTGCAAAAGGCTACTACCAAGAAGATGGCATAGAATATGACAAGACCTTTGCTCCAGTTGCAAGGATAGAAGCTATACGCTTATTCCTATCCTTCTTTGCACATAAGGGATTCCGAGTCTATCAAATAGACGTCAAGTCAGCCTTCCTAAATGGTAAGCTGAAAAAGGAAGTCTACGTTTAACAACCTCCGGGGTTTGAAAGTTCCACACACCCAGAGTATGTCTACTTCTTAGACAAAGCCCTGTATGGACTTAAACAAACTCCATGAGCCTGGTATGAACGCCGTTCGTCTTTTCTTTTATCAGATGGTTTTGAAAAAGGTAAAATTGACACCATTTTGTTTATTAAGAGGCATAAAGGTGAGATGCTCCTAGTCCAGATTTATGTGGACGATATCATATTTGGTTCAATGAACCAGAGACACTGTGATAAGTTCTCTGCTTTGATGAAGAGTGAGTTTGAAATGAGTATGATGGGAGAATTAGCATTCTTCCCTGGCTTACAAGTAAAACAAAGGGAAGATGGTATCTTTATCAACCAATCTAAGTATGTCTCTAACATATTAAAGAAGTACCAACTTCATAACTCTTTAGTCATGAGAACACCAATCGCAACGGGGACTAAGCTTGATGTAGATCCATCTGAAAAACCAGTGGATGTCAACACTTACCTTGGCATGATTGGATCACTGCAATATCTCACGGCTAGTCGACGAGATATCATGTTTGCTACTTGTCTCTGTGCTAGATATCAAGCAAATCCTAAGGAATCTCATCTATCTGCTGTGAAAAGGATATTTCGATATCTAAAAGGGACTCAATTTTTGGGTCTCTAGTATCCTAAGCATTCTAGGTTTGATCTTATCGCGTATACAGATTCTGATCATGCATGATGCAAACTTGACCGAAAGAGTACTTCAGGGAGCTGTCAACTGCTTGGCGACAAGCTCATCAGCTGGACATCCAAGAAGCAGAACTGCGTGTCTACTTCGACTGCGGAAGAAGAGTATGTAGCCGCAGCAAGCTGCTGTTCTCAAGTAATTTGGATGAAGACTCAACTCAAAGACTATGACGTTGAGTTTGACAAAATTTCAATCCTCTGTGACTCCGAAAGTGCAATTGTGATCACAACAAATCCAGTACAACACTAAAAAACGAAGCACATCGATGTACGTTACCATTTCATCAAAGACCATGTAGAGAAAGGTACGATTGAAATGTTCTTTGTCAATACATATCATCAACTTGCTGACATTTTTACTAAGGCACTTGATGAAAAGAGGTTCAATTTCTTAGTTAGCAAGTTGGGTCTGCTCAATCTTCATTAACTCAGACAGAGCCTCTGCATGTACTATATAGAGCCTCCGCATCCTTCTCGAGCATATTTCTGTTTGATACCTGATTCCTTTCTTTTGACAATCAGATAGAGCTTCTGCATTATCTATGCAGAGTCTCTTGCTTGTTTCTTTTGTCTTTTTGTCATATAGAGCTTCTGTATATTCTATACAAAGTCTCTATACCTTGTTCACCATGCTGTACACTTCTTATGATTTTCTGATCCAAGCATAGTTCAAGGGGGAGAAAGCTCCGCTAGATTAACTCAAGGGGGAGCACTAGATCATCCACCATACAGAGCCTCTGTATGTACTATATAGAGCGTCGGTCTTTAAAACTTCACTTTTATAAGAAAGAAGATCTGTATAGTCCAACCATGAGTCTCTGTATGAGTTCCTAAGGTATGTAATCTTTCTCTTAACCATACTCTGGTTTCATTTCTTAATCAATGTACAACTCTCGTGTACAACATCTCTGTATCCCATATACAGAGCATCTGTCTCAAGATGGTTGTCATTCTTTTCTTTGACCCAGAGTATGAGTTCTCCTTTTTTTCTCTAAGTGTTTAAAAAAACTCCTATTTTTTAATTGAAGGCGTACGGTCTTATTTAATTTTTTAATATAAGTTGTCATTTACAGAAGCTCACCGCCCGTATACCTAATTTTTCAAATAAGGGAGGCGGGATTCACAGCCTGTCAAGCCATGTGGCTTCTCCCCACAGGCCTGTGAAAAACCGCTTCAGTTTTTGATGCTTCGGGGACTGATTTCACTTGAGTGCCTATAAGGAAACCCTTATTTAAATGAGTGATTATCCACAAATTCAATTTTCTTTACACTTTCAAAATCTCTCTCAGCATTTGCTCTCATTACTGTCTTCAAGAACTCAAGAACTTCACCGCCATTGACGAACAATCAAGCTCCAAAATCATCCACCATTTGTTCGATTCAATCGATTTCAACCACAAGTAAGTTCTTTAAACCCATTGTCAGCTCTAAAAACGCAAAATCAAGAACTGATTTGACGAAACCCTAATTTTTAAAACCCTAATCTCTTTCTCCAAAAACATGCAACAATGTCTTCTTCCGCCTCAGATAACTCCCAAACACATACCACTACCCTCAAATCAATTGAGGAGACAAACCAAAACATCATTTCCCTTCCTCTAAAACCCAACAACCATGCTCTTTACCTGACCTTGGAAAGTTTCGACTCCAAGCTTCATCCTATTGTTGATGTTCTTCAACATCACTTTCTCAACCCAGCCCTCACAAACACCGATGACGTCATCCTTGAACGCTTTATTCAGGAGTTCTGGCAATACTGCAACATCACTGACTCCTAACGTGGGATTGTTGGTGAATACTACGTTCCTTCCACCAAGGAGTATGTCTCCGTTCGCATCTCCAGGTCGCTGTTTTCCCGCGTCCTTCAAATACCAACCAAGACGGATCTTGGACTGAACGAGTACGCCCCTATCCCATCCGAGAATGAACTAGTGGCATTCTTGAAAATGTTGGAGTACAACCAAAAAATTCAGTACCTGTCGCAGTATCGTCGACGATTCCTACCACCAATGTGGAACACTTTGTTCACATTGGTAAACTGTTTGCTGACAGGCTAAATCGGCAGCCTCGACATGTGCTCAACCAACATTCTGTAGATCATGTACATGATTTTCTTTGATCTGTCCCTAGACTATTCGTTGATCCTCTACACGGAGTTCAAAGCTGCAGTCGCCAAGAAGAATGTTGACGTCTCAAAGGGGAAGGACTTGCCAGCTCTGCTCTTTCCACGGTTTCTGGGTCTTCTCCTAAGACCTAGTATCGATGAGCACAACATCGATGTCGAAACGTACTCTCAACGTACAAGCCTACTATGCACAAGAATAGTTACTCTGCTGAGAGGGCAATTCCATCAAAACTCATGGCCTACATGAAGACGAGGGAGGTCAGGAAGACGTACAGACATGTACATGAGGCACTAGAACCAGTGCCTTGAACCCCGACACGCTTAGGAACAACCCTAGAAGGTGAAGAGGCAGAAAGGCTTTTACCCGAGGAGGAGGGAGTAAGGAAGGAGAGGGAGAGGGAGCAGAAGAGGAAGAGGTTGGAGGCCAAGAAACAGAGAGAGAGAGAGGGAAGAAAGAGAGAAGGCAAGGATGGCAGAGGAAGAGAGAGAAGAAAAAGAAAGGCAAGAGAGAAAGGAGAGAGTAAGAAAAGAGGAAGAGGAGAGGAGTAGAAAGGAAGAGGCTCTGCGTCAAACATGACTACTTTCAAGTTCTGACACAGAGGACTCTAAGGAAGAGCAAGAGCGAGAGCATAGTGATGTTGCTGGGTCTAATGCAGCAAATGGCAGGGAAGACACTCTTGATGATGACGTTGGCGTAGCTGTTGAATTTGAAGAGAATGAAGAGGGTGATGAGGGAGGAGTGGGAGTAGCTGTCTTGGCTCCGGAAGAGCTAGAGTAGCCTAGGACTTTAAATAGGCACACTTATATTCCAAGCTTAACTCCCAGTGAAAGCACATCATCTGACTCTGGTGGTCGAGGAACATGAGTTATTGAACAAGAAGCGCACACCTTGAACCCTAACCAACCTACCCAGCTAGAGGTCGCATCTGCCTCTGGCCAAGCAAGACAAAGGGAAACCTCATTGCAGGTCTCACCTTCTCAAAAGGATGATACCTTTGAAAATATAAGTGGCATGTCTCCCCATGCCACGCCACTTTCGCATACAGAGGAATACGTTTCCTCTACACTAGACATTTCCCAACCTTGTTCAGAGCAAGGATTAGGTGCACATGGCTTGGGGACTCTCTAGCAGTCTCTTAGTCCAATCATAGAGGGTTCATTTGCATACTCTAAATCTATTGAGGAAACTCCACTTGACAGATGAAAATATATTCTTCTAAGTTATTTTCATTTCTTAAAACAAAACCATCACTGAAGCTTTTCTTCTTCAGCGATCAAAATGTTCTAAAAGGTTTTTATTTAGTGATTATCTTATCACTGAATGTGACTTCTCAAATTTCTTAAAACCTTTTGTTTTAAAAAAAATAGTTAATGAACCGTCTTAATGACGACATTCTCTGTTACCAATACGAATCGGTTTGAGACGTGCAAAAAGGTCTAACACGCGACCTGCTTTAACTTCCATCCAATCATGGATGAGAACATGCCACATTTCTCATCATGGCAATTCCTCAACAATCGTATTTTCCTTTCTCCTATTTCTTTTCTCTCTCCTCATACCTATAAATATGAGATCTCTTCCTTCATATTTTCTTTATGCTTACAAAAATCTTTGATGAACCTCTGCCAAAAAGACTTTGCAAGCAAGAAATCTCAAGAACACTCAAATCTTTCGACCTTCTTCCAAAGAAGTCTGAGGTCGATAACCTTCTTTACATTTTGAACTGTTCTTCTCCTTCTTAATGAAGCTGTTGTTTGGGATTTTAAAAACCTTGTTCTCTTAAAACACAAACAGAAAGGCTAATAACACATTCTCATTCGTGGTTATAATCTAGTTTCAAAAACACCATTCTACTTGAAAAACCCTAATATCTTATTTGTGGATTTTTCAAAAGAAGTTTTGTTGTTCTAAAACTTAAAAAGATCACAATCAAACTTTTGGACAATTAATATAAACTGTTTTTCTTCTTATTTCCTTAACCAAAACAGAAAATGGCTGCCAAGAACGTGAACTTTACCGTGGAAAACATCTCCTTCAAGGCCAACAACCACATTGTCTTGTTGGACATTCTCACAAACAAAACCATCTACGAGGACGTTGCTGCCTTTCTAAGGATGTCCCCAATCACCTATGCTCTCAACCATGAGCCTGTCATGGTTAGGGAGCCCCTTCAGCAGTTCTGGATGATTGTTGAGGTGGTGCAGGAGGAAGACAAGAACGGTCATCAGGTGGAGAAAATCTCCTTCACCTTCAACAGGATGACTGTGAGTTTTGGCGTGGCCACTCTTAGGCACGCTCTTCACTTCCCTAAGGGTCCGTTCGCCAGTGAACCCACTACTGAAGAGAACATCACATGCCTTGATGACATTGGCTACCAATAGCCAATGAAGAAGGACTCCAGCGAACCGCTCAAGTCGCTGTCGAAGATCGAGAAGAACCGCATGTCAGCCGTGTGGTAGTTTTTTTCTTCCACTTCATCCAAAGCATGGGTGGAAAGACTGGTGGCCAGGAGCAGGCTTCCAGAGTTGCACTCACCATTGGCGTCTCGGTGATCCGTTGCCGGCCAATCAACTTTTCTGTCGTCATCTTCAACGACCTGGCGCTTAAGCTCAACAAGCGTCAGAGGAATAAACTGGTTCCCGACACAAGGTTCTTGTCCATGGTCTTCGCCAAGATCTTTGGCGACAAGTACTCAAAGGATGGTAACCTTCCTGTCTGCAGGCTTGGGTCTAGGATTTTGGATCACAAGCTCAGGGATGGAGATGTTGCACTATCTTCAATGGTGCAATATTCTTCAATTCCTCCTCCTTCTCCTTCTCAGGTGGTCAAGACAAGGGAAACCCCCCCCCCCAAGTCTAACCCAACCACCACAACCCTTTCTACAAAACTCCCATCTCAACCAACTCTTGGTTCTCCTTCGAGGACCAAGAAGGCCAAAAAGAGGGAATACCTCATCTCTGGCTGTGACCTCTCAAAAGGTCTCAGCTATTGAAAAGAGCCTTAACCCTGAGGCAATTTCAGTTAGCTATCCCAGCTCTTCAGTGATATCTGAGATCACTGTCGTACCAGCGGCACCTCTCCCAACCACCTCAGTGACCCAAATCATTGAAGGTGTGAATATCAGTGCCGCCACCGCTTAACACTCACTTCCAACCATCTCTGCCATCTTCTCCTCCCCTCCTTTGTTGGTCTCAACACGTGTCGATGAGTTATCAGTACCAGTCCTCCCTGATGACAAGACACTCACCACTGGACCTGAGGTAGCTCCTCTTGAAGCTCCTCAGTATATTGGTGCTCATCCTCACGAGCGTACCATGGAGTCCACCAGTGTTAATTTTTCAGATAACCCTGAAAGCCCCTCAGGTACTCCACATTCCTACCCATTCGATTCTTCTAACCAAGAGCTTCCTTATGCTCACTCACATTCTTTTTCAGGTCCGTCTGAGGCTCAGGCCATGGACGAAGAAGAGTATGATATGGCAACAGATGTGAAGCTACTCCTCCCAGCAGTTGAGACTATCTTTATCAAGATGGACGAAGTCCAAAAAGACATGTCTCGCAGGGACGAAGTTGTTGCAGACCTCTCAGCCGTTAGGGCTGAAGTCCAAGAGGTGAAAAGCCAACTCTCCTCTCTCCAAGAGGCTGTTAGAGCAAATGTTGAGGTCATCGCTGCTCTCACGAGCAAGGTCAATGAAGCATAAGCTCAACAAGTCCAGTAAGCGGAGTTGATGCAACAAGTTTTGGTTGCTCTTCGTCAACAAGCTCCAGTGCCTACACCCTCCTTTACCGCTGATGACCGCGCTCAGCTCAATGGAGCATGTGAAGGGACGAATAGCCTAGCCAGCACTCTAACAAGGCTAGAGAAGATAATGGTTCTCCAGATTCAGAGCATCGACCAACTCTCTGGCTTATGCTCTCAAGCCATCACAAGAGAGGGGGAGATAAGGTCTGACGTTGGACCATCTACCGATGCCCATACTAAACCTGCCACTACAGCAATCCATGAAGCTGAAGCTGATGCGGAGGTTGTCTGTGATATCCCAACTTCCTATGAAGCTCCCGTAGCCAAGGAAGTTGATGTCGTCCAAGCTGAAGCTTGTGACGATGACCTTCCCATCACCTCTGCACCTATTGCTAGTGATGTGGAAGAAGAAGATGAATATGATGATGGTGAGGAAGGCGATTCTCCCTACCTCCTTGACTCCGGCAGTGACCTGGATGACGACGATGATGACGACGATGAAGAAGAATTCACCATCCAGTATCAGCATCCTACCACTGCCACCAAAGGAGTTGCCCTCAAAGATTCCGGATCCCAGTGGGAGCAAAAGGGATAAGAGGCTCAGGAAACGCACCAGCGCCCTAAGTCGAAAGGTAAATGCATCGCTGAAGAAGGGAACCTCAAGGTATTGTTTAAATCTGTTGAATCCTTATATAATGAATCCTCAAGTCATGTAATCATCACTTCTATGTACCAACTCACAATTCCCTAGACCTGTGGTCGGATGGAGGAATGGGTCCCTGAGAACCCAACCCCCAGCACTCCTACCGACTAGTAGATGACTCAGCTCAGGGAGTCACTCGACCAAACTAGAGTAAAAATCTCTCTTCGTACCTCTAGTTGTGGTGAGTTCGACTTCCTGATTGAAGCTGAAAGGATCGAGGCCCTCAAAGCTGAGGAAGAAATTGCTCTCCAAAAGAAGCAGACTGAGAACAGCTTAAACCTGTCCAAGTTTCTAGTTGTAAAAGTTCTTCCCAAGAGAAAATCCAAAAAGACGGTGAACGATGTCAAGGCCCAAGATAAGCTTCTGTCTATTGCAGAGGCTGAACTTGAAAAGAATTTAAAGCTGGCCAAACACGACAAGCGATGGAACGAAGCAAGTTTTAACAAGAGGATCAGCCCTCACCTGATAAAGAGCGTCAGCATCAGCGGACAAATGAAAGATGGTGGGATGCTGCTTTCCATGCTCATCACTAGGGATAATCTCGAGGGTGTTACCGAGTATCCTTCCTACCTTGGCGAATATGGCTATAGCGAATGGCTCGAGATCCGACAAGCCATTCAGCGCTCAAAGTCCAGACATAAACTGAATATCGAATACATCATTAGCGAGCTGATCAACAAGGTGTCCAGGTATGTCGCAGTCCCTAAAAGGCCTACGCTGAAGAAAAGTGGAAGAAGAAAAAGGCCTTCAAGCCCTAATGATGGACCATCCCTGAGGAATGAACATGAAACAAAGTTCTCCTTAGATGAAGTTTTGAAGGCTTCAAAGAAGCCATATATTTCTATGTTGAATCTCTCGCTTCCAGCGAAGGGTTCTTATATACCCAACACTGTGCATACTAAGCCTGAGTTAGGACTTATATTCCTTTACTAGGATGGCAAAGTGCGATTTCAAAGAATGTCTGAGTTACATATATGCCCTATGGAACACCTCGGATATCTCAGGTTCTGGCTAGATGATGACTTCAGAGGTGAAATGTTGGACCGCAAGATCAGAAAGGAGTTTCTATGTCGAAAGGAGCTTGGAGAGCATCTACCGGGTTTCATTAAGTTGAGCGACTTAGACTAGTTTCTTTCCTTTGTAATTTGTCCATTCACTGTAAACTATATCCTATTTCTACTTTCAATGATTAATCTTATATTTTGTAAGTGTTAGACATGTACTGAAGACTTGTAATATTTTCCATTTGAAGTTAATATAAGTTTTTTTTGTGCATCACTGAAAAAGATCTCTGAAAAGAGTAATAGGGACACAAGTCTAAGAGTTCTAGTGTTAATCTTACATTCACTGACAATCTAGAAGTCAGTGAATATGTTTTCAGTTTCAGTTTTCCTTCTTGTAGTTTTACTTAATCTTGTAA
Organism: Cynara cardunculus var. scolymus; assembly: GCF_001531365.2. NCBI lineage: Eukaryota > Viridiplantae > Streptophyta > Magnoliopsida > Asterales > Asteraceae > Cynara > Cynara cardunculus. The sequence goes on from NW_020200626.1 coordinate 131,794, forward strand.
CTTAAGATAATTTACTAAGTAAAGACTGACTCACTGAAAAAAGATCCCAAAACAATTAAAAGGGGCATATACTTTATATGTAACTTTTCCTTACTGTTATGTGATAAGGCAACTTTCTTTATGTTGCTTTGTTATCATCAAATAGGGGAGATTGCTAATCCTCTTTCTCAGTGATTTGATGATAATCCATTTTACCTTATACGAAGTATTTATGTTTATGTCTTTTAGTTCCAGCGATCATCACTGAGTCTGTTCAGTGATCACTGAGAACATGTAATGTAAATCCATCAGCGACAATGATACTTCAAAAAGACAAAATTCACACCAAAGAACCTTCAGCCAAAGTCGAAGAATGAAGCTGAAGATTAGAGACAGGAAAATTCGAGATCTGAAGCGGCATTCAGTAATTACAACCTGGTCTACATATGTGTGAAGACTGCCCAAGCCTCAGCGAATGCTGAAGAGACCTTCATGTTATTCTAACATTCAGCGATCAAAAGAAGCTTGTTGAGCACGATTGTTTTTGTCTTGTCCTTCCACACACAAAGGACAAACCCATACCCTTTCTAGAGTGTAGTACGGTACAGAGCCGATTAGTGTAACCCCATGAAAGGATGCCTGCTCATGAATAGGCTTTTGTAGGCTTTTGTACTACTATTCATTGTAGCAAAGGACAAGTCTTTTTCTAAAGGCTTGACGTGTGTTCAAACCCTACTGCATTGAATTAAATATGCATTTAATGCAATGGGTATAAATAGATGTGTTCTATCTCCATGCAGAGATATCTCTTACTCTTGAACCCTAACTCTTATGTTCATACGTAAAAGAACACACATCTAAAGAACACAATGCGCTTATCTTCAAAAGCAAGTTAGAATGCCTTTTAAGTATTCTAAATAGTTCTTACCCAGAAAGAACTTACTTTCATCTAAGTCTTAAACAACAAATCATTTGTTTTTGCTAAGAACTTGTGTGTAACTTAGATTGTTTAGATATGTTATCTTTACCTTATCTTTTCCGCAAACAATCTTGTAAAATCTGTATTGATCCTTCTTTATCAATATATATTTTAAATTTGAAAAGTTTACTGTGTTTGTATTCAAACCCCCCCCCTTCTACAAACTAGTATACACATCTTATAGACCCTAACAGGACCAACATCATAACTCAGATTTCAAATATTTCTCACCTTCAAACGACAATAACGAACACGAATTGCTTATCTGCTGTAAGGTATAATAACTTGCATAGATTATGTAACTTCTCAATTATGATTAATTGAGAAATGTTTTTCCTTCTACAGAATAATGGATGTGAATGTTACACTAATTAAAGATCTTGACATACAAAAGGATGACTTCATTGTGAAGGTTAGAATAATTCGATTATGGAATCAACAGTGTTTAAAAATCCTGATGAAATATATTCCATGGAGATGATATTAATGGATGAACAGGTAAATTCTTATTTCTTTTTTCAATCTTCAGTATTGCATTCATCATATTTTCTTATTATGTCAGATTGTTAATATCTTTACATTATTACTACTCAATCATTTTTCATATTCATGTTTTTAGGGCACTAAAATCCATGCCAATGTTCTACAAAAATGTGTGTCCAAGTTCAAAAGTTTCCTTCATGAAGGGGCTGCCATATTGATAAAAAAAATACTACAATTGCTCGATATGCATCCAAATACAAGATAATTGATAATACAAACAAGTTAAGTTTGTACTACAAAACCTCTGTTACCAATTGCCGGGACTTTAAGGGTTCAAAATTTGGTTTTTCATTTGTGAAGTTTGCAAATGTTATATCAAAAATCATTCCAGAACATACAACAATTGGTTAATCAATTAAATCCTTTCAGTTTTACTATATTATTTAAATAAATTATACATATGCTATCATTTAGGTTAAACTTAGTTATATTAACTTTTTAATCATTATATAGATGTAATTGGTGAGGCTATTGCTTGTGAGACAATGATCAGTCTTCCAAACAACAATGGAAAACCGAAGAGACATATGCAAATTGAGATACAGGACTTGGAGTAAGTATTTTTATTTCAATTGACTAACAGTAATCTTCACAAACTATATAATTCATTTGTTACAATTTATTTAGGGGGATTAAAATCCAAGTTACATTGTGGAATGCGTTCGCTTAGGAATTCAATGATTATATTTCTAATCACAAGGACAACGGGGTTGTTATTGTGGTAATTCAGTTTGCAATGGTGAAAATTTACCAAGATTTGTGTCACTCATAAAATATATATTTCTTTTAAGCAGTGTTGTATTAACTTCAATTATTTATTCTCTTTCACAAAAACCATTTCTTTCTAATTCATTTAATGGTATGAGGTTGTTCATCAATTCTGAAAATTGATGAAATCATAGATTTTAAGAATAGGTCGGCAAATATTATTTTCTTTATTTCTCTTATATATCTGATATTTTTTTAATATACATTGTTGTTTACTTATATTTCTGATTCAATAGTTTGATTCGGGAGAGTGGCGAATCTAAATCGTCACAACAGCTTTCAATGCTCTCTGGATTGTCTTATTCATATCATGAAGATTTTCTAGATAAAACCAGTAAAACGAATATTGTTGAAATTAGTGAAACTGTTGAGGTACTTATTTTTTAATATGGTTTCTATTAATTCAGTAATTGCATTTTATCATAATATATCCTACTTTATACAGGCAAAATTACTAATTATATTAGGAACAGTTAAAGCGTTTAGAAAAGACATTATTTGGTTTTACATGGGTTGCAAAAGGTGTAACAGAAAGGTTCGACCCATGTACACTATAACAGACAAAGATGATGGATCAGGTATGGTTGAAGAAACGGAAAATTTTGAATGTACTTCTGATAGATGTAGAGGGCAAAGACTGATGTTTTGCCAAAGTAAGTTAGAACTACATAACGCTACTTTTCGTTATCATTTATATTCTTTTATTAATGTTGACATAATAATGATATAGGTTCAGAATTCCTGTAAGAGTTCAAGATGATACCTGAATTGTATCATTTACATTGTTTGATCGGGAAGCTAACAAGGCTTTGAATCAATTTGCAACAGAATTATATGAAAAAATTAAAGAGGTATGATTAGAAGTCTTATCTTTTTTTTGTAAATTTTTTTATTTTTCTTGCAAATGTTTGTTAATGTAAAAGTTGTTTGATTTTTTTTCAGCATGGTGATTTGGATATGTTTCTAGATGATTTGGATGTTTTGCTTGATCGAAAATTTGCAATAAAGATCGAAGTAAATGATTACAACATAAAAAATAGTTGTTTTTTTATGGTATTTCAAAACTGACCGATGATGATAACATTTTGAATGATAGGGAGATGAGATTTACTGCTCAACAGGTAATAATTATCATTGCCAGAAACTATCATCCAATTTAGTCTCAAATCTTTGTAAGTGTAACATTATTTTACAATTTATTATGCAGCCTGCTGAATTTGAATCTGTAAATGTTCATTCAACATATTTCAGTTCTCAAGAGAAGTTAAAGGTATTATAAATGCTACCTTCAATGTAGTTTGTAAATTTAAATGAAAGCAAGTACTTCTTAAAATGACATATCTGACTATTATCTTATTTGAAGGATGTTGTCTCATGAACCGGTGAGAATGCAACACCCTCCGATGTGGATAAGAGCACAGCAGATAGTCCAGAATCACAAGGGAAGTTGTATGAGAAAAGGCTTGGTAAAAGTATTGATCGTAAACGTGATTTTGAAGGTACTTATGATGCTGATCATGAAGGGAAAGGATCGACAACCAAAACTCTAAAATTTCCAAAACTTGAAAAGTAATTGTAACGACCCACATATCCCATGTTCAGATAATTCACATCATCATACTTATAACACCAAATGTAACATTGTTTACAAAATACAAATAAACAAAAACTTTCTTAAAATACATTTTGAATAACTAAATGTCATTCATTCTAAACTTTTTCTTTGCCTTTATCTTGCGAGCTATGATGACCTGCAAAACAGGTTAGTCCAACATCTGAGCGTTAGACCAAAAAGGTCTAGTGAGTGTATAAATCTCAAACAAACAACATACTTTCCAAACAATCGGTTTAGAATCAAACCTGTTCT
>NW_020200626.1:135942-139198 GCF_001531365.2 Cynara cardunculus var. scolymus
GGTTACACCGCCATTTCATCTCTCTCGCGGTTACACCGCCATTACATCTCTCTCGCGGTTACACCGCCATTACATCTCTCTCGCGGTTACACCGCATTACATCTCTCTCGCGGTTACACCGCCATTTCATCTCTCTTGCGGTTACACTGCCATTACATCTCTCTCGCGGTTACATCGCCATTATATCTCTCTCGCGGTTACACCGCCATTACATCTCTCTCGCGGTTACACCGCCATTACATTTCTCTCTAGCGGTTACACCGCCATTACATCTCAAAACATTTCAAAAACATTTCAACACATTAACCGGATTTGAAGTCCGGTCAACCTTGTCCGGATATGTAATCCGGACAAACACTTAGATTATCAAGAGTAACCATCATCTCCGGTCAACAATCCGGACAGCACCTCGTATAAGTTTTGTCCGATTAACACTTAGAATTAAGTTAATATCTTTGTCCGGATATCAAGTCCGGACAATACCCCGCTCACAACTTAACCGATTAAAATAGTCCGGACAATACATCGTCCAACCCTTGACCGATTTAAAGCAATCCGGACAATACATCGTCCAACCCTTGACCGATTTAAAGCAATCCGGACAATACATCGTCCAACCCTTGTCCGATTTAGATAAGATCTGGACAACGCTTGAGCGGTTTATAATCCGGATGAAATTGTTCGGATATCAATCCGGTCATCACATGGACGATTTAAGGAAATATCCGCACAATATGAACTATAAATCATAAATAACMAGTTCTAATAACTACTGAATTGTATGCAAACAATTTTATACTCAAAGCTTTAATACACTCACCTTACCAAAAGATGTTGAATGGATTTGAACCARTYTGYACTCTCTCAAAAGACTTGTACTCCAGAATCTCAGTAAGTCTTTAAATCTCATATGCACTTGCTATTTATAGCAAGTGCATAAACCGCCATCCACTTAAATATATGTACAAATTTCTAAATCTAAAACCAAAAATCATGAAACCTGAATATTACAACATTCCCTCCTTAAAAGAATTTCGTCCCGGAATTCCATTTAAACAAAAAGGTATGGGTATTTTATCCGCATCTCTGATTCTGATTCCCATGTAGCATCTGGTCCCTTATGATAACGCCATTGAACCTTTATAACCCAATCTCTTTGTTTCGTAACTTCTTTACTTTGTAGTCAGTAATCTGTTCAGGGGTTTCTTCAAAGCATAATCTCTTATCTACCTTAATCTCAGGTAATGGTACTGCCACATCTGGACTTATTAAACACTTCCTCAAATTTGACACATGAAACGTGTCATGAATTCCACTTARTTCCAAAGGAAGTTCTAATTTGTATGCCACTTCCCCAACCCTTCCAATAATAGTGAATGGTCTAATATATCTTGGACTTAATTTTCATCTTTTTCCAAAACGTACCACTCCTTTCCAAGGTGATACCTTTTAACATCACTCTATCACCTTCTTGGAATTCAATCGGCTTCCGACGTTTATCTGCATAACTTCTTTGTCTATCTTGTGCAATTTTCATCCGTTCCCGTATTACTCCAATTTTATCTGCAGTTTGCTGAACTAACTCAGGCCCAGCTAACTGTTTTTCACCTATTTCATTCCAACACAAAGGAGTTCTACATTTTCATCCATACAGAACCTCAAAAGGTGCTGCCTTAATACTTGAATGGTAGCTATTGTTGTATGCAAATTCTACCAGAGCCAAATGACTATCCCATGATCCTCCAAAATCAATTACACATGCYYTCARCATATCTTCTAAAGTTTGGATAGTTCGTTCACTTTGTCCATCAGTCTGAGGGTGATAAGCTGTACTTAGCTTAATTTGCGAACCCATTTCTCTTTGGAAGCTCTTCCAAAACATAAAAGTGAACCGACTATCTCTATCAGAAACAATTGATAAAGGAACACCATRTCGTGTCACTACCTCATCAATGTATAATTTTGCCAATCTCTCCATCGAATATGACTCTTTCATAGGTAAGAAGTGTGCAGATTTAGATAACCGATCTACTATCACCCATATAGCATCATACCCTTTCGATGTTCTCGACAATTTGGTTATGAAATCCATAGTGATATGATCCCACTTCCAAACTGGAATTTCTAAAGATTGCAACTTACCATAAGGACACTGGTGTTCAATCTTTACCTGAAGAAATGTCAGGCATTGCTCAACATGTTTAGCAATATCTTTCTTCATACCTGGCCACCAATAATGTTGCTTCAAATCCCGATACATTTTATTTGTACCTGGATGTATTGCAAAACGTGACTTATGAGCCTCATCCAAAATACGTTTTCTGAGATCACCATAGCATGGTACCCAAATTCTGTTCTTGAATTTCCAGAATTCTTTGTCATCTTTCACCAAATTATATATTAATCCACCCAATCTTTTCTGTTTGATCTTATCCTCCTTCATTGCCTCATGTTGAAATTCTCGTAACTCTTCTYGAATAYTGGGTAATAACTCAACTCGTAAAGCTATAGCTTTGATAGTTCCACTTTTCTCTTGTCGACTTAACGCATCGGCCACTACGTTTGCCGTTCCTGGATGATACAAAATTTCACAATCATAATCACTTACCAATTCTAACCATCTTCTCTGACGCATATTCAGATCCTTCTGATGGAACAGATGTTGTAAGCTTTTATGATCTGTGAAGATTTGACAATTCGTTTCATATAAATAGTGCCTCCATATCTTCAAAGCAAATACTACTGCCGCCAATTCCATATCGTGAGTAGGATACTGCCTTTCATGATCTTTTAACTGTCTAGAAACATAAGCTATTACCTTTCCACGTTGTATTAATACACAACCCAAACCCATCTTTGATGCGTCACTATACACCACAAAGTCTTCCATTCCATCTAGCAAAGATAGAATTGGAGCACTGCATAACTTATCCTTCAATATCTGAAAAGCCTGAGCTTGTGCTTCATCCCACTCATATTTCACATTCTTCTTGGTCAGCTTCGTTAATGGAGTAGCTATATGAGAGAAATCCTGTATAAACTTACGATAATACCCAGCTAATCCAAGAAAACTTCTGACTTCAGTTTGTGTATTTGGAGTTTCCCATTTTTCAATAGCTTCAATCTTGAGTGGATCTACTTTAATCCCTTCTTTTGAGATAACATGCTCCAAAAACTGAACTTCTCATAGCCAAAATTCACATTTTGACATCTTGGCATACAGTTTCTCTTGTTTCAACAATTCCAGAAGTAATCT
>NW_020200626.1:139874-173980 GCF_001531365.2 Cynara cardunculus var. scolymus
TACATACTTCCTAGCCTTTAGAATTGAAATTAGGCTAGAGTAACGAYCCCGCCGATCTCCATAAATCACAACTCTTCCTTTTTCAGGTAAGTCTATATGAATCATCTTTTCATTACATACTATGTTGGTTTGGTTTTCAGCTAACCAATACATGCCTACAATTATATCAAATTCCCTTAAAGGCAAAAGAAATAACTGTATAGGCACCTCACATCCTTCTATACTTATAAAACATTCATCAATTCTTTCCTTAATTAAAAATTCACTATCATTTGTTGTTTTCACAATTAATTCCTCACTCAACGCTTTAGATTCTAAATGTGCAGAATTAACAAACAACAATGACACAAAAGAACGATTTGCACCCGAGTCAAATAAAACTTTAGCACATACTGAATTAACAAGGAATGTACCTGTTACCACTTCAGGGTGCACTTCCGCCTCATCTCTTATCATCTGAAAGACTCTCCCTTTCGCAGACTCCCCACGTCTTATTTCTCCTCAACCACTTGAATTAACACGATTATCCATTTGTCCACAACCAGTTGGCACATAACCACTCGGCCTCCAGAATATCCAGATCCCCTTCCTCCAACAAAACCAGACCCTCGTCCCTTTGCTTGCGGACAATCGGCATTTACATGTTGAGGCGAATTACAAGTAAAACACCTCCGCATCATTCGACAATCTTGAGCTATATGTCCTGGTTCCTGACATTTAAAACATACTCGAGATTCCATATTACAATTTCCCTGATGTATCTTATGACATCGGGTACACGCCCTATCAGCAAATCTTGAGATTGGCTGATTCAAATTTTCCATAAACCTCGGTCTACAGAAATCAGTTACTGTAGCTTCCCCTTTTCTCTTCTCTCCAACCTTTTCTTGTGGTTGTCGGTTAATATCTTGTTCCAGTATTTCAGCTGCATCAACTGCCGCTTGAAATGTTATCGGATTTTTGGATATTACATATTTTCAAAGATTCGACTCCAACCCCCAGATATACTTTCTCACTTTACTGTTTTCAGATATAATATAGGCTTCAGCAAACCTAGATTGTTCCATAAAAACTTCTGTATACTGGCAGACTTACATGTTTCCTTGCTCAAGACGAAGGAAATCATCTTTCAACTTTCGTACTGCAGCTTCAGGACAATACTGCATTTTAAACTTAACCATAAATTCTTCCCACAACATGGTCTTCAAAATGTTCGGATCTGAACTGGACAGGACTTCCCACCAGTATAAAGCACTTGATCTTAACCGAGATACAGCAAACATGACTTTGTCCTCTTCTGCACTTTTACTGATTTGCAGACTCAACTCTATCTCCTTAAGCCAACACATGGCTTTAACAGGATCACGCTCACTAGAAAACTTGGGAGGTTTACAACCAAGAAACATTTTGATATTTCCTCCTTTTCGTACTGAAGATGAAGTAAGGGGTACAGATGTACCAGTTACCGATGTACTAGCTCCGGCTTCCTCCTGATAATCGGAATTTCTTACCATTTCTGGATTATTTTGGGTTGTACGCCCCAACAAATTCACCAAACTTTCTTGGAATTTTCCCAACTCTGCTGCCAACATTTCTTGGGTAATAAATCCGGGATCAGGAACATTGTGTCCACCCCTTGCTCTTCCTCTTTCATGACCAGACATTGAACTTTCTTGAGCTGGTTCTTGTTCTTGTCTAATACCTCTACCTCTTCCTCGACCCCTGCTACGACTTCGCGTTTCTGTTACATTTTCCAGGTCCTCTCCTTGTGTTACATTTCTTCTTCCCCGACCTCTTCCATACCTAGTAGAGGTCCTTTCTGATTGATTGAGATTATCTGCCATTTCTCAGTATATGACTTTTTCTGTCACATTCAAACACACATGATTATTCTCATAATCACAACATAATAACACATTTATCCTCATGTCTATTTATAACTCAGATTATATCAATCATATATAATCTATCTTTCTCATAATAGGTTCAGCTATAACATATTCCCATGTTCATAGACCTAGTGAAACCTATTATCATAACTTTCCACACCTCTAGTTTGTCTAAGTATTTCGCAAATACCCAGATCCTTTAAACTAAGGCTCTGATACCAACTGTAACGACCCTCATATTCCATGTACAGATAATTCACATCATCATACTTATAACACCAAATGTAACATTGTTTACAAAATACAGATAAACAAAAACTTTCTTAAGATACATTTTGAATAACTAAATGTCATTCATTCTAAACTTTTCCTTTGCCTTTATCTTGCGAGGTATGATGACCTGCAAAACAGGTTAGTCCAACAGCTGAGCGTTAGACCAAAAAGGTCTAGTGAGTGTATAAATCTCAAAYAAACAACATACTTTCCAAACAATCGGTTTAGAATCAAACCTGTTCTGATACATAAACTTATTTATGTCTCTCGCGGTTACACCGCCATTACATCTCTCTCGCGGTTACACCGCCATTTCATCTATCTCGCGATTACACTGCCATTATATCTCTCTTGCGGTTACACCGCCATTACATCTCTCTCGCGGTTACACCGCCATTACATCTTTCTTGTGGTTACACCGCCATTACATTTCAAAAAACATTTCAAAAATATTTCAACACATTAACCGGATTTGAAGTCCAGTCAACCTTGTCCGGATATGTAATCCGGACAAACACTTAGATTATCAAGAGTAACCATCATCTCCGGTCAACAATTCGGACAACACCTCGTATAAGTTTTGTCCAGTTAACACTTAGAATTAAGTTAATATCTTTGTCCGGATATCAAGTCCGGACAATACCCCGCTCACAACTTAACCGATTAAAATGGTCCGGACAATACATCGTCCAACCCTTGACCGATTTAAAGCAATCCAGACAATACATCGTCCAACCCTTGTCCGATTTAGATAAGATCCGGACAACGCTTGAGCRGTTTATAATCCGGATGAAATTGTCCGGATATCAATCCGGTCATCACATGGACGATTTAAGGAAATATCCGCACAATATGAACTATAAATTATAAAGAACCAGTTCTAATAACTACTGAATTGTATGCAAACAATTTTATACTCAAAACTTTAATACACTCACCTTACCAAAAGATGTTGAATGGATTTGAACCAGTCTGCATTCTCTCAAAAGACTTGTACTCAAGAATCTCAGTAAGTCTTTAAATCTCATACGCACTTGCTATTTATAGCAAGTGCATAAACCGCCATTCACTTAAATATATATACAAATTTCTAAATCTAAAACCAAAAATCATGAAACCTGAATATTACAACATATTCTTAGTTTTGATGGACAACTACATTCAACCTTGTCTTTGGTATGTCTTTTGTGGTTGGATTTTGTTTTCAACACACATTTCTGAATTGGTACTATTATTCTGTTATATGATTTGTTTGTTATTAATTTTTTATTGGATTTATTATTAAGCTTATTTGCATGAGTACATAATTGTGTTCGTTTTGCCAATCACAAGTGTTAATGAGAAACCTTCTTTTGAGAAGTATGCAATGGCAAGGGGGTACTCTAAATCCTTCTAGATCTTGATTAATTGGTAAGAGTTATTTCCCATAGTTAGAAGATAACTCTGAGTTGTTGACCTCCAGACTTATATGACAACTCTGGTCTGTTGTTTTCCATGGTTATAATGTGCATTAATTTCCATCCTTATAAGACAGCTCCAAAGTAGAACTAAACAAACTTCACATTTGGAGTTAAATTTCTACAGTATAAATCTGAGGAGTCATTTTTAACAGTTAACTCAACCCAACTCTGAAGTCTTATTTTCCAGACGGAACACTATTTGAACTACCATACACAACTTATAAATAGTCCATGCGGTCTTTTTGCTTCGCCTATGCAAATGTCTGAACTGTAATTTGTTATGCCTCAAATGTTTTCTGAAACTCATTTTACATACTTAGTAAAAAACTTTGAATAATCAACCTTCGATGTATTGTTACTCATTTCTCAGACTTAGAAGACTGATGAACTGTTTCTTTCCAGAGTTAAACTTTGAAAAGAATTTCTAACCGTAGAAAGTAACTCCTAAGTACTGCCCTCCAAATTCATTCTTAGAGTTGTTTCAAGAAATATAACATTTATTTGCATAGTTCATGCAGAAGTTTTGTCTTGCCTATACAAAGCCCTAAAATTTGTACAGAATAACTACAAAGTTATTTCAAGATTTATGAAATAACTCTGGACTATCATCTCCCATACTGAACTTATTTCCTAGAGTTATTTTATTGAATTATAAGTATGATTAATGGTCGCCTGTTTAATATGGTAATGATAAATACACAAATTTAAAGTATGCACTATGCTTCTCCAAACATATCTGAGGTTTGGATTTCTTTTATTCAAACTTACAAATCTGAACTCCACAAACTTATCCAATAACTCCTGCATTCCATTTTGCAGAGTTATAATGTGTAGTTATTTTTCAGACTTAGAATAAAAATCCTCATACTTTTTCTCCGAACTTACAACACTATTACAGTGTTGGTTTTAGAGTTTCTAGGTGACTTAACTATCTTAATGTACAACTGTAATTTGTTACGCTTCAAATGCTTTCTCAAACTCATTTTACATACTTAGTACAAACTCTGAATAATTAACATTCGATGTTTTGTTTCTCATTTCTCAGACTTAGCAGATTGCTAACATGTTTCTTTCCAAAGTTAAACTTTGAAAAGAACTTCTAACCGTACAAAGCAACTCTTAAGTATTAGCCGCCATATTCATTGTTAGAGTTTCAAGATATATAACATTTATTCGTATAGTTCATGTAGAAGTTCTGTCTTGCCTATACACAACTCTGAAATCTGTAGAGAATAGCCACAGAGTTATTTCAAGAATTTTGAAATAAATTTGAACTACCATCTCCCATACTAAGCTTATTTCCCATAGTGATTTTATTGAATTACAAGTCTAATTAATGGTCATCTGTTTATTATGCTAATGCTAAATATACAAATTTCAAGTATCCAGTATGCTACTCCAAACATATCTGAGTTCTGGATTTCTGTTATTCAAAGTTACAATTCTTAACACCACAGACTTATCCACCAACTCCTGCATTATGTTTTGCAAAGTTACAATGTGTAGTTATTTCTCAGACTTGGAATAAAACTCCCCATACTTTTCCTCCAAACTTACAACACTGCTATAGTGTTGGTTTTTATAGTTTCTAGGTGACCTAAATATGTTAATGTACAAGATTGAACATGCAATATGGTTTTTCAAGTATATCTCATTTCTGGTCTTCTATATTTAATAGTTAACAATCTGAACTCCACAATCGTACATGAAACAACATCCTTTCCATAACATGGAAATGACATATATTATTTTAAGTGATAATTTTACAAAATATATTAAATATAGCATTTATATTAGCTTTAAGTTTTCTTCATAACCGAAATATGGTAACTGAACATGTACATAATACAAGTACTAATCTCAAATCCAAAGAAGCTTAAGCGAAACCCTAATCGTCTGGAAAAAGCTATCAACAATCGAATGAGGAATGGTTTTGAAGGATGCATCTCACATTGGAATTTGAATCGACATCTTAGGGAACATCAATTTCTAAATCGTCCTCTTGGTTCTTGTAGACAATATGATGGGAGTAGTCTCTTGGGCAAATAAATTCTCAGTTGCAATTTGGTAGATTCACAACTTCTATATTATGCATTATGACTTCATTTTAAGACTTTTAAGTCTTTATACATAAATGTATTTCCCCTATGCATTAAAAGAAGTATTATAGATATATCAAAATTAAGACAAGTTCATATGTAAAATGTGTTCCAAAGTAATATGAATATATTGAAATTAATATCAACAAATTACACATCTCTTTCCTTCTGTCTCTAAAACCCAGAAAAACCAAACATGTGTGTCCCACTCTGATCAATCTACAATAATCTTCAATAAATCCATGGCAGATCTAAGATTCACAATCAAGAACTTGAGAGGAGAGTTGAGAGGATTTGTCAACTTGGTCAACTTTACTAATACGTATAGGATTTTACAAATGAGCTCATACAACAAATACAAGACTAACACCCTATTTATAGGGTCAAACAATAAAGTCCTAGTCAAAGTCAAACCTTACATACAAAGTCAAACATGATGTCTATTTTAATTATAGACAATAGTAACTTTCAAGACGAATACAATTTTACACTGACTTTCAGTCCTAACATTCTCCCCCTTTGTATTCAGACTTGAAAGAATTTRCRHRYGWTGAATCTCGTTTGAACTTTGTCTCTTTACGCTCTCTATGACTTCTTCAGAAACATCAAAACAATCTTCACTTGAAATTACAGACAAATATTTGTTGAGAAAGATCTTCTAACATTCTCCCCCTCGAATGTAGAATCGTGATGATCTTCTCTTTTGACAATATAGAACAGAAACAATAACGAACTTCAGAAATAATCTTCAGTAAACTGTTGTAAAAATGGATCTTCACATTCAACATCTCTCAGACATTTTAGCATCGGAATAATTTTCTGTAATCATCTCCAGTCGCACTTCTTTTGAGTCTCTTGCCATTATTGAAGTTACTCCCCCTTGATCTTTACATCAGATTCCCCTTTATAATGTTCGGAATTGGATATTTCATTCATTATTACATACTCTCCCTTATGATGAAATGAGAATCATTCCATCATACACAAGAATGAATGAAATCCTCCACGTAAGCCGTGAATTCATGAAATTGTAAGTAGATCTTTGCAAATCCACTTATTTAATCTTTTCAGATTAAGGGAAGATAACAACCAATTTCAACATATGAAATTGTTTTCAATCTTATTGAAAGATTGGCCTGTGAGTATAACATATATACTCAGTACAACAGATGTATTGTATATATGAGACTTTTTGAGGCTCATATCACCAGGTCTTCCATTCAATCTTTCATAGCTTAAGAATAACATATCTATGAATGTTTTGGCAAATTAACATATAAAATGCTAAATCTGTGTAGTGTAGAAAGATAAAGCAACGTATGCTTCTGTTTAGGCTCAAAAAGATAAACCGTGTGGGCTACACAAATTTATCAGACTCAATTAGTGATCAAAAAGACTTGAAGGGGGGACATATATCCTTCTGATTCAATATCAACTTTCTCCGAATGAGAAATTCATAGATGATGAGCTGTTTGCCCCAAGTGTTATTGAAACACTTATCTGTTGAGAGATAAATGAGTAGCTGGTGGGGTTGTGACAAGAATTGGCTTGGGCTTTGCCTTTTTCAATATTAGTCTCTAAAGAATCGAGAACTAATAGATTATGTGTATGCCCGGATTTTAGAAGTTTGGAACAGGATTCTTATATTCTTTTAATCCTGACACAACTCTCGTCAATTCTTTTAGCTCACAACAACTACCCCTCTCATTTTCATTTTAATCTCAGCACACAAACCCTTTTGTATATAAAGCTCACTTAGATATGGTTGTCCTCATGGGTAGGTTTGTCGGTTCTGACATTCCATTGAGGTATTTCTGATAAGCACTCAGTCCCTCCTAAAATTACATTTTATACTCAGATGATCACAATGATTGATCAAAAATATTATTGCAGATAAGCACAATGATCAGATAAAATTTGATCAAGAAATTTGGCTATACGCAGAGTCAATAAGGAATGATGTGACAACAAACAGATTATTCAGTATATGAGAGAAATGAATGAAGATCTGTAAGAACAAGTTTACAGATTCTGATATTCAAAAAATTATTGAATGTATATCAATCAAAGTAAAAAAATATCAGAAAACAAACTTTGAATACAAACGAGCGTATTATCACCGAAAATGATTTTCTTATAAGAGACGTGATAATAACAGTTTGAAGAATAGCTGAAACAGGTATTGGAGTTATGTACGACGAGAAATTACACAAGTAAAATCTCAGGAAATACCTNCAGGTATTGGAGTTATGTACGACGAGAAATTACACAAGTAAAATCTCAGGAAATACCTGTTCAGAGAATGTACTCGTTTCCAAAAATTTATTCACTTCCAGAAAACATTTATTTAAAACTTCTAGAGACTCCCCCTAAAAAGTTGATTTCAGAAATGTTTCAGTTAAGCTCAAAAATTATAAAGGAAACATTTTAAGCATGGGTTCTAAACTGAGTGTTTAGAAGCCACATTTGGAATAAATTACAACTCCCCTTGCATTGGTGTATCACTGACATGATATTCTGATCAGCATAAAATTGACACACCTGCAAAACCAGATTAAGTAGATTTGGGTACCCAAATGAATTTGGGTCCTATTATGTTAGTATCGGGTTGGGGTATGTTGTAACTTCCAAACCATTTATTCTTATTAGATATATTCTTTTTAGCACTGTGAACAGGATGATCAGGAATAAAATATGATCCGTACCAGTAATTGTGATCATATCTATTCTTACATTTCGAAATGTTCTGATATCTGTTGTTTGTACTCCATCTGTTATATATCTTCTTGTTCACAAAATATGTTGATTTACATGTGCAGCACATGATCCTTTTCTTGCTAAGATTTATCAAGTCAGAATTGGATCTCATAAAACAAGGAAGATTATTAGTAGCAACAGGAGTACGAGTTGAAAGAGATTCAGATTTACTAACCTAAATGCATTTAATCTTAGAAGAATAATTGGGTGATCCAATGACGTACCCTTGATAATACTGATTAGAAGAACGAGAATAGTTCCTAGAAACAGTAGATTTAGGGCTGCTAGAATAACTGTTCGATTTGGAACAGTCATAGAAGCTGGTTTTACACTGTGATGGAGAACCAATTAAGCTTTGTGCATATGAAAAGTCTTTGACTTTTTGTAAAAGCTGGTCTCTTTCATCAATAACTAAATCAAATTTAATTTTAAGTTCAGTTTTCATCTTCATCTCAGTTTCAAGGTCTGTCTTTAGATCAGACAATTTGCTTGTAGTGTTCAGGAGTTTACCTTCTAACTCCTTCTGAAGCATTTCAAGCATTTGAAAGTGGCGGTTGAAATGACCTCCTAAAGTTTGAAATAAGTTTATGTCCTTTCCAGTTAGCATCGATTTGTGGGTGCACCACTCTCTTCCTTACATGTTTTAATTACTATTTTAAATTCGTTTATTGAATAAATAATTTTTTTACGTTTTTTAACCGTTTCCATATTAAATGGGATTTAGTTTCATAATAGAAGGAAAATACTGAATCAAAAGTGACCTTTGAATATCCAGATTCAGACTTAGTAATCTGAAGTAGTGTGTAGTTAGAATTATGTTCAATTATAAGTATGAGTGATGGTTGTTCCTTTGTTATGGTAATGATCAATGTAAAAACTTCAACTATGCAGGATGCTTTTCCGAATAATAAACATTTCCGGATAATATAATTCAGAGTTATAACTCTGTTGACTGCAGAGTTTTTCGACATCTCTGGTTTCCACCTTTCCAAAGTTAGACATTTTCCTAACTTAGGAAATAAGTCTAACCTGTTGTTTCACATACTTATTATACACCTCCGCTATGTTGTTGTACACAGTTATAATGTACATTAAATTTCCATCGTTGTATCAACTAAGCAGTCTGCTTTTCCAAATGAATCTCATCTCTGGATTCGTACACTTCAGACTTTCAACTCTGGTCACTACAGAGTTATCCAACATCTGGTTTTTTAGTTTCCAGAATGAGGCATTTTCCACACTATAATTCCCAATTCATACAAATCAGAAACAAATCTTCAGATCTAGATCAAGAACAAGTGTAGAAAGAGATTTTCACCAAATCTTGAATAGATTTCTTTGAGAGAATTTCTTACAACAATTACAGCTCTAATCAGATTAACAACTGAATTAATGACAATTAGAAAGCTAATTACTCTTTATACTAAGGAAAACAGTAAAGCCTAACTAATACAAAAACATTATAAAGGGAGAACTTGCATACAACTTTAAAGCACAATCTTGAACCCAACAATCTCCCCCTTTGGATTCAAGTTCGAACTCTTGTAAATCTGGTCTTTCTGAGTCCGAGCAGTTTCTCCAGCCTCCTCAGTGCATTCCGATATTGCAATTTTTCTTCAAGCAAATTCAAGGCTAATCAATAAATACCTATCTTTTGGACTTATCTTCTCCGACTCCGCAGCTTTATCATTATTAACTCTCCTCGTTTCCTGCGCCCGTCTCACCATTCGAATAGTGCCATCAGAATATTTATTCATCTCGCTGAACCTCATGAACTTCTTTATCCAACCCTCGACATCATATATCACCCCGAACTTCGGTTGTTCAAGAATCATGTAAAACGAATAAGCTTCAATGTCTTCTAGCTCTTGATCAGGTCTCTTCAAGTTAATGATTCTTTGATTGTCTTCAAGACCCATTTGGACATCAATAACCATAGACACCTTGACATGACTCCGCACAAACCTTTTGATTGCATTAAGACCCACAAGAACACCTTCTTTTCTGTTCGTCATATTCCGGATTTCGTGGTACATATGCTCCAGATCTTCTAAATACAAGTTGGAGAAGTCAGCTTGCTAAACACCCAGACCTTACCATCTTGTCGTGTCACTGTAAATACTGGATACCATACTCTAAGAAGTCTTTGAGCATCAATTTGTTTGATTGTCACGACTCGATGTTTGGTCCGAACTTGGCTTATCGGGAGACGCTTTGCTTTGAGGAAGTGCTTGAACTCCATACGATAATCTTTGGTTTCTTTGTGGATACCAAGTATCTTGTCAGGACTTAGAGCTTTGCGGTGCCGGAGGAAGATGCCAAAATAAATGTCTTCAAGATAAGGCTCTCTGATTCTTTCTCTGTCATAGCCTGGAAAATTCGCACGAATTGCAAACGGCACAATATTCTTTGAAAATATATCGGTCAGATCAAATGCCGCTCTAGGAGTATCAGATACACCAACTTCAACTGTAGTGGAGGGTTCAGGCAAAGTCTGACGATCACCCTGAAATGGGAATACTAGATCTTCTTCATTAATGTCAGCTTCAAAGTCAAAATATAATCAAGATGATTTGTCAATGTTATCAATATCTTCATCGAAATCCTGTTCTCTACCCAGTTATGTGGCAAAAGCTTCATTAAAACCAACATTGGCCAACAAATCTAGTAGCAGCCTTGTTCCTACTGTGGAGTTCGCCGGCTTTTCAACCATTGGCTCGATCGCTGGATTTGTCTCCAATACTTCATCATCTTCCACAATTATTGCCTCAATAATTCTTTCCCTTGTAGATTCCAGGACGGAACTTTCGACGTTAACATCTTAAGAAGCTGGCTCTCTTTCAACACTTAGAGCGCAAGCAGACGACTTAGTCATCCTTTGTCTTTTTCTCTCCCCTTCATGATGATCAGGATAGTCCGGATCATCATGCCTTCGTTTTAGTGAGGTGGCCTGAGCTCGGCAAGTCTCTTCTAGGATAGATACCCGTTCGGAGAGGGCATCAATTGAACTTGTAAGAACTTGAGTGTTTGATGTGATTAACTTACTAACTTTAGAGAAGCTAGAAGCAACCACATCCTAAAAGGCCAAAAACTCTGAGGCTCGAATTGTGGGGTTTTCATCAATTTGGTGTATGAGGAGCCCAACCAAATCTGCATATTCCGCATCAGGGTTTTGAGATGACATCAGTTTAGCGTACAATAAGGATTTGAGCTCATCCACCGATTGCTCTTGTACCGTCGGAGGCTCAAGTACAGGCGGTGGTGACGGTGCAGATGGTTGATCTTCTTCTACTTGCTCTTTCCTTCAACAATCTTTTGAGACTAGAGATATGAGCTTCCATGTTATCTTGAACAGCGTTTAGGGAGCCATCCAAATATTCCCTTGACACAAAATCTGGTAAGATCACACCTAGATCACTTAGATTAATAGTTGAGACAACAGTTGAGTAAACTGTTGTGCCTACGTTCAGTGTTGGCAAAATGGTAGCACTGGTAGGACTTCCAACGATCTTTATGGGAGGTCAATTGACACCACTCTGGTCGTTCCAGCGAGTTCACTAAGAACCTCAATAGGAGCAACATATGCTCTAGACTCTTGTATACCTAAGTGTATTGGCTCTAGACTCGAGGTGCACAGAATCGAAGTCGTAGGCTGGGGTAGCAGCCTACTTGTTTCAATGTCTACATTTTCCAAGTGAGAAGTAGATAGAGTATGTGCTAAGTCCCCGTGATGAAATGAAACAACTAGTTGTTGAGAACCAGTTAAGTGGTCGGGTTGGGTGTGCAAGTGCATAGTTGGGCTAGCTATGTCTTCTTCAATACCAACATTCAACGGATGAATGTCGATAGCAGATGTGGGTGCCCGGCTATGTGTTTTAGCTGGGATAGGAGCTTTATCTTGATTTTGTGCTCTACTCTCACACTTTCCATCTTTTTCTGCTTCCCTTGCACTTAACCTCTCAGCATTTTCAACTTCAGCTCCCTCATCACCACCTTCTACTGGAATATCTGACATATCTTCCAACATACGATCATATTCATCAGGTTTGACTCCAAAATCATCAACATTGAACGATAGTGAATGCAGACTTGGACAAGTCAGTGGAGCTTCAAATTCTAGAAAAATATCATCAATGTTATCAACCATTGCTCCAAGTTGAATATTCTGTGGAAGCATCGGTTGAGCAAGGTTGTCAGCATCATCATCATCATCATCATCATTATCATTGTCATCACCCTGAGCTGCCTGGTTACCGGATATTGTATCTTTCAAACTTGAAGAAGTAGAGGAAGTACTATTTGTTGAAGTACTATGCTGATCAGAGGCTCCCCGCTTCTCATCACCCCTCTCATTTACATTTTCTCTCAACACACAGCCCTGTTCAGGTAACCCTTGTTCCTGAACACTCTCACCTACAGCTATACCCTCTCTCTCAGCTGAGGCATGGGGTGATCCCGGGGTAAGTTCAACCGGTTCTGGTTGAACTATAGGATCTATCACTCTCCTATAGTTTATAACACACTAAGCCCTCTGATCAGCGAAGGAAAATAGCTCGGGTGGGATTTCCATTATGGAATCCAAATCTTCAACTTCGGTATGTTGCCGAATGCAAGTCATGACAAACGACATCCCCATTTCATTGTTTGCTCTGGCCAGAATGTCTTCGTTTGAGTTCATCATGGCTTTAATAAAGAGTTGCAGAAATCGTTGAAATGGCACGAACTTTCTATCTTTAGACGGAAATCTTTTAGCGTTGACGAGCTCGACCAGTTCATTCCATATTATGAGCGCATAATCGTACTTACGCGCAAATACGATCCCATGGAAGAACTTCATAAACGAACTGCTGCAAGTGTCGATTCCTGCAGTTTTTGATGTTAGGCATCTGTTGAGGATTGAGAACGGAAGATGCCAGATTGAAAGTAGGAATTCACCATTTGAATTGTGACGGATTAGTCAACTCTTGCGAGTATCCTAACCGTTTGATGTCACGGCAGAGTTCGTCGTCAGTCACAAGAGTTTCAAAGCCTGTCGAGCACGGTCCGAGAACGCGTAGTATTCTTCGTAGTCGTTTTAACGTCAACCGACTGACATACTCGTCTACGCTTCCTTCAAAATAGTATGTATCTCCGTCTTTGGCCAATATTAGTGTATTCCAGAACTGCTGAAGGTATATCATAGGCACATGTGTATGGGCAGAAATGGAATACGAAATTGGATGTCCGCGCAGGATTTCTGGAATAATTTGGTATTCGGCGGGCATATCAAAGTTAAAGGAATGGTTTTAAGGTTTTATTTCAAGGAATTGGCTTTGTGGGAGTAAAGTTTCTTCGGGTCTGGGTTGGTTTAATGGTTGGGGTGGGTTATTAAGGTTATCAGACCTGACTGAATGAATATGGGATTCATCGTCAGACTGATGTTGTTGATCCATCATTTATACCTGTAAAATGTCTAGAAAATTACATCTCGAATTAATAAACAAAGCGAATTTCTCAAAATCAATGTAAAAAAATTTTAAAAAGAAATTAACAAACGTAAAAAAAAAATCAAGACTTAAAAAAAAACTTAAATTTTTTTTAACAAAACTAAAAAAAAATTTACTAAACAAAAAAAATTACTAAAAAAATAAAAGAAGAAACTAAAAGCTAGAAAAAATTAAACTAAAAAAAATTCTTAAAAAAATTTACTTAAAATTTTTTTTAAAACAAATTTATCTAAAAAAATTATAAAAAAATTCTAATAAAACTAAAAAAAATATTACTAAAAGAAAAACTTAAACAAAATTAAAAACAAACAAATATCAACCGGATTAGAAATCCGGTCAACAACAACAAAAAAAAAATTCTAACACACAACCTAAACTGGACAAATTATCAACCGTATTAAGGTTGATCGGAGTAAACTCCGGTCACCTTCTTCGGTTAATAATTCGGTCAAAACTCAAATACACTAAAACCCTAAATCGAACAAAACTAACCTAACAAATCTAAAAACTAAATCGGCCAAAGCTAAGAACCAGTTTTATTATAATTGATTTGTCTATTTGGATCATTTTAAGGTCTAATCAATTTACCAGTTCACAAAAATTAGATTCATGACTTATGTTCAGATTCAAAATGAATAGGTTCCAAGATTATAACAGTCCAAGAATGTAATGTATCAAGTCTAAATGTAAACCTTTAAGAATAGATGAAGAAAACGGAATCAAATTGAGCAAATGAAGAACTTGAGCGATAAAGTTGACCGGAGATGATGATGAACAGGAACACACGATTTATGGTAAAAGTAAAAAATGAAATGTAAAAATCAATCGAGTATTTATAGTCAAAGTCAAAAACCGTTTAAATTCTAAACCGGTTATAGCTTATCCGGATTAGGATAAATCGGACAACAAATGTCCGATTTAGAGAATATGAAATTAAAGAAGTGATAATCCGGACAATAAATCGCTCAAGGCACAAGCGATTTAGAAGAACATCGGTCAAGAGTCTTCCGATTTAAGAATAAACCGCTCAAGAGTCAATCGATTTAAGAATAAATCGCTCAAGTGTCAATCGATTTAAGAATAAATAGCTCAAGGGATGATCGATTTAACAATAAATTGTAACAACCCACAATTTCCACGTACAGATAATCCACATACACATACTCATAAAACAAAATATAGTATTGTTTACAAAACACGGGCTAACAAAAACTTTCTTGAATACATTTATGAGCAACTAAATTTCATCAATTCTAAACTTTCCCCTTGCCTTTATCCTGCGAGGTATGATGTCCTGCAAAACAGGTTAGTCCAACAACTGAGCATTAGACCCAAATGGTCTAGTTAGTGTACAAATCTCATACAATAACATACTTTCCAAATTAGCAGTTTAAAATCAAACCTGTACAGACATAAACGTTTTATCTACATTTATATAGATTCTTTTCCTCTCACGGTTACACCGTCATTTCATCTCTCTCGCGGTTACACCGCCATTTCCTCTTTCTCGCGGTTATACCGCCATTTCATCTCTCTCGCGGTTACACCGCTATTTCATCTCTCTCGCGGTTTCACCGCCATTTCATCTCTCTCGCGTTTACAAAATCATACCAAAATCGATAATGAAATTCAAACAACTTTAGCCGGATTTGAAGTCCGGTCATCCTCGTCCGGAGATCTAATCCGGACAACCACTTAGAACAAAAAAAGGACAATCCAGACATAGCTTGAGCGATTTAGCCAAATCCGAACATCTCATGGCCGATTTAAGGGAAGTCCGGTTGCCTCTTGGGCGGTTTAAGGAGAATCTGATTGCCTCTTAAGCGGTTTAGGGTAAATCCGGTTGCGTCTTAGGCGGTTTAGAATAAACCCCGGACACCTCTTGTCCGATTTAAGGAAAACCCCGGACACCTCTTGTCCGGTTTAAGGAAAACCCCGGACACCTTTTGTCCGGTTTAAGGAAAATTCGAATAATATGGAATGTAATTCATAGTAAAGCAGTTATAATAGCAATTAAATTGTATATAAACAAGTAATACTCAAAGTGTAGTACACTCACCGTGAAGCCAAAAAGTTCCTAGTTTGAATCTTCTTCCCTTTCCAGTCAATCCGGATAAAAAGATATATTTCCCAAATTTAAGAGTGTGTGTAAAAACTTTTCCTTATGCATTCCATTTACTATTTATAGTAAGTGGAAATCTTTGGGGTGCTGACCATGAACCGACTCCCCCCCCCATTTTACCAAAATTTATTATAATAAAATCTTTATAAACATACACACATACCTCCACCATCTTAAATTTAAAATAATTAAACCAAATGTTACAATATTCCCTCCTTAAAAGAATTCTATCCCGGAATTCCATTAAGTAAACAAATAGGGATATTTCATCCGCATCTCTAATTCTGGTTCCCAAGTGGCGTTTGGTCCTTTATGATAACGCTACTGAACCTTTACTAATCCAATTTCTTTATTCCGCAACTTCTTTACCTTGAAGTCCGTAATTAGTTCAGGGGTTTCTTCAAAGCACAAACTTTCATCTACCTTAATTTCAGGTAGAGGCACCTCCATATCTGGACTTATTAGACACTTTCTTAAATTCGACACACAACACGTGTCATGGATCCCACTTAACTCTAAAGGAAGTTCTAATTTATAAGCCACTTCCCCAACCTTTCCAATGATAGGGAATGGCCCAATATACCTTGGACTTAATTTCCCTTTCTTACCAAAACCTACTATTCCTTTCCAAGGTGATACCTTTAACATCACTTGATCACCTTCTTGGAACTCAATCGGCTTCTGACGTTTATCTGCATTACTTCTTTGTCTATCTTGTGCCGCTTTCATACGTTCCCGTATTACTCCAATTTTATCTGCAGTTTGCTGAACTAACTCAGGCCCAGCTAACTGTTTTTCACCTATTTCGTTCCAACACAAAGGAGTTCGATATTTTCGTCCATACAGAACCTCAAAAGGTGCAGCTTGAATACTTGAATGATAACTATTGTTGTATGCGAATTCTACCAGAGCCAAATGACTATCCCATGACCCTCCAAAATCAATGACACACGTTCTAAGCATATCTTCTAATGTTTGGATAGTTCGTTCACTTTGTCCATCAGTCTGAGGGTGATAAGTTGTACTTAACTTAATATGTGAACCCATCTCTTTTTGGAAGCTCTTCCAAAACATAGAAGTGAACCGACTATCTCTATAAAAAACAATTGATAAAGGAACACCATGTCGTGTCACTATCTCATCAATATATAACTTTGCCAATCTCTCCATCGAATATGACTCTTTCATAGGTAAGAAGTGTGCAGATTTGGATAACCGATCTACTATCACCCATATAGCATCATAACCTTTTGATGTTCTCGGCAATTTGGTTATGAAATCCATAGTGATGTGATCCCACTTCCACACTGGAATTTCTAAAGATCGCAACTTACCATAAGGGCGTTGGTGTTCAATCTTTACCTGAAGACATGTTAGGCATTGTTCAACATGCTTAGCTATATCCTTCTTCATACCTGGCCACCAATACGATTGCTTCAAATCCCGATACATTTTATTTGTACCTAGATGGATTGCAAAACGTGATTTATGTGCCTCACTCAAAATACGTTTCCTGAGATCACCATAGCATGGTACCCAAATTCTGTTCTGTTTTGAAACTTCCAAAACTCTCTGTTATCTTTTATAAATTCAAATATCAATCCACCCAATCTTTCCTGTTTAATCTTATTCTCCTTCATGGCCTCATGCTGAAATTCTCGTAACTCTTCTTGAATACTTGGTAGCAACTCAACCCGTAGAGCTATAGCTTTGATAGTTCCACTTCTCTCTTGTCTGCTTATCGCATCGGCCACTACGTTTGCCTTTCCTGGATGATACAAAATTTCACAATCATAATCATTTACCAATTCCAACCATCTTCTCTGATGCATATTCAGATCTTTTTGATGGAACAGATGTTGCAAGCTCTTATGATCTGTGAAGATTTGACATTTCGTTCCGTATAGGTAGTGCCTCCATATTTTCAAAGCGAATACTACTGCCGCCAATTCCATATCATGAGTAGGATACTGCCTTTCATGATCTTTTAACTGTCTAGAAGTATAAGCTATTACCTTTCCATGTTGCATCAGTACACAACCCAAACCCATCTTTGACGCGTCACTATATACCACAAAATCTTCCATTCCATCTGGCAAATRTAGAATTGGTGCACTGCATAACTTATCTTTTAACATCTGAAAGGCCTGAGCTTGCGCTTCATCCCATTCATATTTCACATTTTTCTTGGTCAGCTTTGTTATTGGAGTAGCTATACGAGAGAAATCTTGTATAAACTTACGATAATACCCAGCCAATCCCAGAAAACTTCTGATTTCAGTTGGAGTCTTTGGGGCTTCCTACCTTTCAATGGCTTCAATCTTGAGTGGATCTACTTTAATACCTTCTTTTGAGATAACATGCCCCAAAAATTGGACTTGTCGCAACCAAAATTCACACTTTGACATCTTGGCATACAATCTCCCTTGTTTTAGCAATTCCAAGAGTAATCTCAAATGATGATCATGCTCTTCTTCCGACCGAGAATATAGCAGAATATCATGAATGAAGATAATCACAAATTTATCAAGATAGGGACGACACACCCTATTCATCATGTCCATAAAGGTTGCAAGCGCATTTATGAGTCCAAATGGCATAACCAGAAATTCGTAATGACCATAACGTGTACGGAATGCCGTTTTCGACACATCTTCATTCTGAATCTTCAATTGATGATAATTGGACCGTAAATCAATTTTCGAAAAATAGGTAGCCCCAACCAATTGATCAAACAAATCATCAATTCTTGGTAAAGGATACTTATTTTTTTTTGTCAATTTATTCTGTTCCCGGTAATCAATGCACATCCTCATTGATCCATCCTTCTTCTTCACAAATAGCACCGGTGCACCCCATGGAGAAGTACTTGGTCGGATAAAACATTTATCCAACAATTATTTTAATTGAGACATTAACTCCTTTAACTCAGAAGGAGCTAATCGATATGGTGCACGTGCAACGGGCGCTGCTCCAGGAAGTAATTCGATCTGAAAGTCTATCGTTCGATCCGGAGGTAGACTTATCAAATCTTCTGGAAATACCTCAGGAAATTCTCTTACGACTGGGATATCCTCCATCTTTCCCTTTTCTTTCTTCATATCTACAGCATATACAAGAAAACTAACACATCCCTCCTGTACATACTTTCGAGCCTTTAGAATCGAAATAAGGCTAGAGTAACGATCCCGTCGATCCCCATAAATCACAACTTTTCCTTTTTTCGGTAAGTCTATATGAATCATCTTTTCATCGCAGACTATGTTAGCTTGGTTTTTAGCTAACCAATCCATGCCCATAATTATATCAAATTCCCTTAGAGGCAAAGGAAATAGTTGTATAAGCACCTCACATCCTTCTATACTTATGAAACAATCATCTATTCTTTCCTTAATCGATACTTCACTGTCATTTGTTGTTTTCACAATTAGATCCTCACTTAATGCTTTAGATTCTAAATGTGCGCAATTAACAAACGACGGTGACACAAAAGAATGATTTGTACCCGAGTCAAATAAAACTTTGGCACATACTGAATTAACAAGGAATGTACCTGTCACCACTTCAGGGTGTTCTTCGCCTCGCCTCTCGTCATCTGAAAGGCTCTCCCTCTTGCAGACTCCCCACATATTTTCTCTCCTCGACCACCTGGGTTAACACGATTATCTACTAACCCACGACCTGTTGGCACATAACCCGATCCTCGGCCCCCAGAATATCCAGATCCTCGACCTCTAGCAAATCCAGACCCTCGTCCCTTCGCTTGCGGACAATCAGTGTTTACATGTTGAGATGAATTACAAGTAAAACATCTTCGCGTCATCCGACAGTCTTGAGCTATATGTCCTGGTTCTTGACATTTAAAACATACCCGCAACTCCGTATTGCAATTTCCCTAATGTATTTTATGACATCGTGAGCATGTCTTATCAGCAAACCTTGGGACTGGTCGATTCAAATTTTCTATAAACCCCGGTCTACGGAAATCAGTTATTGTAGCTTCCCCCTTTCTGGTGGTTGCTGGTTAATATCTTGTTCCAGTATTTCAGCAGCATCAACTGTTGCTTGAAATGTTGTTAGATTTCTAAATATCACATATTTCGGAGATTAGACTCTAAACCCTAGATGTACTTTCTTACTTTATTGTTTTCCGATATGATATAGGCTTCAACAAACCGGGATTGTTCAATGAAAACTTCTGT
The DNA here is from genome assembly GCF_001531365.2 of Cynara cardunculus var. scolymus. Taxonomy (NCBI): domain Eukaryota; kingdom Viridiplantae; phylum Streptophyta; class Magnoliopsida; order Asterales; family Asteraceae; genus Cynara; species Cynara cardunculus. The sequence continues at coordinate 160,163 of NW_020200626.1, forward strand.
ATACTAGCGGACTGACATGTTTCCCTGTTCAAGACGAAGGAAATCATCTTCTAACTTTCGTACTGCCGCTTCAGGACAATACTGCATTTTAAACTTGATCACAAATTCTTCCCACAGCATGGTTTTCAAAATGTTTGGATCTGAACTTGACAGAACTTCCCACCAGTACAAAGCACTTGACCTCAATCAGGATATAGCAAACATAACTTTGTCTTCCTCTGCACTTTTACTAACCTGCAGACTCAGCTCAATTTCTTTAAACCAACACATGGCTTTAAAAGGGTCACGGTCCCTAGAAAATTTAGGAGGTTTACAGGCAAGAAACATCTTGATATCTCCTCCTTTCTATACTGAGGACGAAGTAAGAGGTACAGATGTACCAGTTATCAGGGTACTAGCTCCGGCTTCCTCCTGATAATCGGGATTCTTACTACTTCTGGATTATTTTGGGTTGTACGTCCTAACAAGTTCACCAAATTTTCTTGAAACTTTCCCAATTCTGCTGCCAACATTTCCTGGGTAATTAATCCAGGATTAGAAACATTGTGTCCACTCCTTGCCCTTCCTCTTCTGCGGCCAGACATTGAACTTTCTTGGGCCGACAACTCCTGTTCCCCATGAGTTTCTTGTCTAGCACCTCTACCTCTTCCTCGACCCCTGCTGCGACTTCGTGTTTCTATTGTCATCACATTTTCTGGATCCTCTCCTTGAGTTACGTTTCTTCTTCCCCAACATCTTCCATAACCGGTAGAGGTCCTTTCCGATTGATTAGGATTTTCTGTCATTTTTCAGTGTATGTCTCTTTTTGTACATTTAAGCACATATGATTATTCACATAATCAAAACATAATAACACGTTTATCCTCAAGTCAATCCATAACTCAGATTATATCATTCATATATAATCTATCTTTCTCATAATAGGTTCAGCTATAACATATTCCCCATGTTCATAGTCCCAGTGAAACCTATTATCATAACTTCCACACCTCTAGTTTAAGTCTAAGTATTTCGCAAATACCCAGATCCCTTAAACTAAGGCTCTAATACCAACTGTAACAACCCACAATTTCCACGTACAGATAATCCACATACACATACTCATAAAACAAAATATAGTATTGTTTACAAAACACGGGCTAACAAAAACTTTCTTSAATACATTTATGAGYAACTAAATTTCATYAATTCTAAACTTTTCCTTTGCCTTTATCCTGCGAGGTATGATGTCCTGCAAAACAGGTTAGTCCAATAATTGAGCATTAGATCCAAATGGTCTAGTGAGTGTACAAATCTCATACAATAACATACTTTCCAAATTAGCAGTTTAGAATCAAACCTGTATAGACATAAACGTTTTATCTATATTTATATAGATTCTTTACCTCTCATGGTTACACCGTCATTTCATCTCTCTCGCGGTTACACCGCTATTTCATCTCTCTCGCGGTTACACCGTCATTTCATCTCTCTCGTGGTTACACCGCCATTTCATCTCTATCGCGGTTACACCGCCATTTCATCTCTCTCGTGGTTACAAAATCATACCAAAATCGATAATGAAATTCAAACAAATTTAGCCGGATTTGAAGTCCGGTCATCCTCGTTCGGAGATCTAATCCGAACAACCACTTAGAACAAAAATAGGACAATCCAGACATAGCTTGAGCGATTTAGCCAAATCTGGACATCTCATGGCCGATTTAAGGGAAGTCCGGTTGCCTCTTGGGCAGTTTAAGGAGAATCTGATTGCCTCTTAAGCGGTTTAAGGCAAATCCGGTTGCATCTTAGGCGGTTTAGAATAAACCTCGAACACCTCTTGTCTGGTTTAATGAAAACCCCGGACACCTCTTGTTCGGTTTAAGGAAAATCCGTATAATATGGAATGTAATTCATAGTAAACCAGTTATAATAGCAATTGAATTGTGTATAAACAAGTAATACTCAAAGTGTAGTACACTCACCATGAAGCCAAAAAGTTCCTAGTTTGAATCTTCTTCCCTTTCCAGTCAATCCGGATAAAAAGAGATTTTTCCCAAATTTAAGAGAGTGTAAAAACTTTTCCTTATGCATCCCACTTACTATTTATAGTAAGTGGAAATCTTTGGGGTGCTGACCATGAACCGACTCCCCCCCCCCCTTTTTAACCAAAATTTATTATAATAAAATCTTTATAAACATACACACAAACCTCCACTATCTTAAATTTAAAATAATTAAACCAAATGTTACATAAATCGCTCAAAATTGGACTTAAATCGCTCAAGGAACGAGCGATTTAAACACTTAAAAGATAAACGATTTAGAAATCCGCTCAAAACGACCAAGCGATTTAGTAATCCGCTCAAAACGACCAAGCGATTTAGTAATCCGCTTAACTCCTTGTGAAACATATCTAATCTTATCCGGATAAGAGTTTATCGTATAGCCTTTTGACCGGATTAGCCTAAATCGGATACTACTTTGTCCGGATATCCAATAAATCGGACAAGTGTTGTCCGGATTAGTCTAAATTGGCCAAACACTTATATTTTTAAACTCTAAATCTTTCAAAAAATTATGTTTAAAAGTCTGTAAGAAAAATTTAAACCTGTTAGTTCATACAGATAAAATCACTCCCCCTCAAAATATGACTCAGATAAAAATACAGATAAAGATCCACACTCCCCCTCAAATATAGATTTCTACGATCAAAGAATTTAAAATCAGATAAAAAAAATGAAACACTGACTTGTATTAAAAAATACAGATATTTTGATCAAATGAATTTGAATTAAATATAATTTAAATAATTTAATTGTTTTTAATAAAAATTCAAATTTTCAAATTAAGCATACCTAACTTAGATACGAGAAAGCCAAAGCGTTTTTCTTCTAAAGCTTTTGTAAATAAGTCGACTAACTGAAATTCTGTATTTACAAAATACAGTTCAATGGTTCCTTTTTCTACATGATCTTTTATAAAATGATACTGAATATCTATATGTTTGGTCTTTGTGTGTTGAATAGGATTACATGATACAGCAATTGCACTTTTAGGATCACAATAAATGGGAATTTTGTTAAAATAAAACCGGTAGTCTCTGAGCTGTGTCTTCATCCATAAACTTGAGAACAGCAGCTCGCAGCAGCTACATATTCTGCTTCGGCAGTAGATATGGACACGCAGTTCTGTTTCTTTGACGCCCAGCTGACTAAATTGTCTCCCAGAAATTGTAGATGTCCCGAAGTGCTTTTTCTGTCCAACATACAGCCTGCATAGTCTGCATCTGAATAAGCTGTTAGTTTAAAACAAGTACCCTTGGGATACCAGAGTCCAAGATTAGCAGTCCCTTTTAGATAACGGAAAATGCGCTTAACGGCACTTAAATGGAACTCCTTTGGATTAGCCTGATATCTGGCACAAAGATGTGTTGAAAACATAATATCCGGTCTACAAGACATCAAATACAATAAAGAACCAATCATGGCTCGGTATGTTTTCTGATCTACAGCTTTTCCAGACGGATCAGCATGTATTTTCGTTCCATGAGCCATAGGAGTTTTTATAAATGAACAGTTTTCCAAATTAAATTTCTTCAGGATATCAAAAATATATTTTGTTTGACAGATAAAGATACCCGAAGATAATTGTTTTACTTGAAGACCTAAAAAGAAGTTCATCTCACCCATCATGCTCATTTTAAAATGCGAAACCATTAAGGTAGAAAAGTTTTTGCAGTATTTGGGTTCGTAGATCCAAATATTATGTCGTCTACATAAATTTGTATCAATATAATATCCGAATTTTCCTTTTTAATGAAAAGGGTTGTGTGAATATTACCTTTCGAGAAACCTGACTTTACCAGAAATTCTGATAAGATGTCATACCAGGCTCTCGGAGCTTGTTTAAGACCATAAAGAGCTCGGTTGAGGATATATACTTGAACCGGCTTTGACTGATCCACAAAACCGTCCGGTTGAGCAACGTAGACTTCTTCCTTGAGAAGACCATATATGAATGTTGTCTTGACGTCCATCTGGTACACTGTGTAGTTCTTGTGTGCCGCGTACGCCAAAAACATCCGTATTGCTTCGATCTGTGCTACCGGGGCAAAGGTTTCAGCGTAGTCAACGCCTTCTTGTTGATTGTATCCTTTAGCAACGAGCCAGGCCTTATTTCTGACAACAAAACCGTCTTTATCCTTTTTGTTCTTGAATACCCATTTTGTACCGATAATCGTCTTATTGTTGGGACGAGGTACCAATCTCCAGACTTTCAGTGCTTCAAACTGGTTCAGCTTCTCTTACATCACGAGTATCCAATCCGGATCAGCTAAGGCTTTAGATACTGTGAGTCCCTTTGTTGATCAATCTTCAAGATATCTTCATAACAATGGCAGATCTGGTAATTTCTTTTAAGAACACATAAGAGACTAGAGAGAGAAAGTCAAATCTTCAAGTATGGTCAAACCTTTCTTTACGTATATTGAATTTTAACAAATGAGCTCTTTTCAATTACAAGAAACAACACCCTATTTATAGGGTCAAACATTACACAAATGGTCAAAGTGAAACTTCTATAAAAAAAGTCAAACACGATGACTTTATACAATTATAGACAAAATTAACTTTCAGGACGAATACAATTTAATACTGAATTTCAGTCCTAACATTCTCCCCCTTTGTATTCAGACTTGAAAGAATTTTCGCGTTTTGAGTCTCGTTTGAACTTTGATGCTTTAAACACTCTATGTCTTCATCAAAACAGAAATCTTCAACTTGAAACTTCAGATGGTTATCTGTTGAGAAAGATCTTCTAACATTCTCCCCCTCGAATGTAGAACCGCAATGATCTTCTCTTTTGACAATGTAGATCCGAAACAATAATAAACTTCATAAACGATCTTCAGTAAACTATTGTAAAATAGATCTTGACATTCAACATCTCTCAGTCTTTTTAGCATCGAAATAATCTTCGTAATCATCTTTAGTTGCACTTCTTTTGAGTCTTTTGCCAATTTTGAAGTTACTCCGTGTAAGTCGTCAATTTAAGAAATTATAAGTAGATCTTTACAAATCCACTTATTTAATCTTTTCAGAATAAGGGAATGGGAAGATAACAGCCAATTTCAACGAATGAAATTATTTTCAATTTTATAAAAAGATTGGCCTGTGAGTATAACAGATATACTTAGTACAACGGATGTACTGTATATATGAGACATTTTGATGCTCATCTCACCAGGTCTTCCATTCAATCATCGATAGCTTAAGAATAGCATATCTATGAATGTTTTGGCAAATTAACATATAAAATGTTAAATCTGTGTAATGTAGAAAGATAAAGCAACGTATGCTTCTGTTTAGGCTCAAAAAGATAAACCCTGTGAACTACACAAATTTATCAGACTCAATTAATGATCAAAAAGACTTGAAGGGGGGACATATATCATTCTGATTCAATATCAACTTTCTCCGAATGAGAATTTGAAAGATGATGAGTTGCGTGTCCCAAGTGTTATTGAAACACTTATCTGTTGAGAGATAAATGAGTAGCTGGTGGGGTTGTGACAAGAATTGGCCTGGGCTTTGCCTTTTTCAATATTAGTCTCGAAAAAATTGAGAACTAATAGATTATGTGGTATGCTCGGATTTTAGAAGTTTGGAACAGAATTCTTATATTCTTTTAATCCTGACACAACTCTCGTCAATTCTTTTGGCTCATAACAACTACCCCTCTCATTTTCATTTTAATCTCGGCACATAAACCCTTTTTGATTTAAAGCTCACTCAGATATGGTTGTCCTCATGGGTAGGTTTGTCGGTTCTGACATTCCATTGAGGTATTTCTAATAAGCACTCAGTCCCTCCTAAAATTACATTTTATGCTCAAGTGATCACAATGGTTGATCAAAATATTACTTCTTTAAAGCACAATGATCAGATAAAATTTGATCAAGAAATTTGGCTTTAGGCAAAATTAACAAAGGAATGCTGCGACAACAAACAGATTATTCGGTATGCGAGAGAAATGAATGAAGATCTGTAAGAACGAGTTTACAGATTCTGATATTAAAAAAAAATTGAATGTATATCAGTCAAGGAAAAAAAATATCAGAAAAACAATCTTTGAATACAAACGAGTGTATTATCACCGAAAATGATTTTCTTATAAGAGACGTGATAATAACAGTTTGAAGAATAGCTGAAACAGGTATTGGAGTTATGTACGACGAGAAANGTATTATCACCGAAAATGATTTTCTTATAAGAGACGTGATAATAACAGTTTGAAGAATAGCTGAAACAGGTATTGGAGTTATGTACGACGAGAAATTACACAAGTAAAATCTCAGGAAATACATGTTCAGAGAATATACTCGTTTCCAAAAAATTTATTCACTTCCAAAAAAATTATTTAAAATTTCTAGAGACTCCCCCTAGAAAATAGATTTGAGTAATGTTTCAGTTAAGCTCAAAAATTAAAAAGGAAACATTTTAAGCACGGGTTCTAAACTGAGTGTTTAGAAACCACACTCGGTAAAGCACGGGTTCTGAACTAAAATATTCAGAAGCCTCATTTGGAATAGATTACAACTCCCCCTGCATCGGTGTATCACTGATATGATATTCTGATCAGCACAAAATTGACACACCTGCAAAACCAAATTAAGTAGATTTTGGTACCCAAATAAATTTGGGTCCTATTTTGTTAGTATCGGGTTGGGGTATGTTGTAATTTCCAAACCATCTATTCCTATTTGATGTATTCTTTTTAGTACTTTGAACAGGATGATCAGAAATAAAATATGATTCGTACCAGTAATTGTGATCATACATGTTCTTACCTTTTGAACTATTCTGATATTTGTTGTATGTACTCCAACTGTTATATATCTTCTTGTTCACAAAATCTGTTGATTTACATGTGGAGCACATGATCCTTTTTCTTGCCTAGATTTATCAAGTCAGAATTGGATCTCACAAAACAAGGAAGATTATTAGTAGCAACAGGAGTACGAGATGAAACAGATTCAGATTTACAAACCCAAATGCTTTTAATTTTAGAAGAATAATTGGGTGATCCAATGACGTACCCTTGATAATAGTGATTAGAAAAACGATAATAGTTCTTAGAAACAGTAGATTTAGGACTGCTAGAATAACTGTTCGATTTGAGACAGTCATAAAAGCTGGTTTTACACTGAGAAGGAGAACCAGTTGAGCTTTGAGCACATGAAAAGTCTTTGACTTTTTGTAAAAGCTGGTCTCTTTCAGCAGTAACTAAATCAAATTTAATTTTAAGTTCAGTTCTCATCTTCAACTCAGTTTCAAGGTCTGTCTTTAGATCAGACAATCTGTTTGTAGTGTCCAGGAGTTTACCTTCTAACTCCTTCTGAAGCATTTTAAATTTTCTCTTTTGACTTATTAACTCTCGTTTCTCTTCATCTGAGTTGCTCTTGTCATTCTCCGAGGCAATGTCAAGCCACTTTTTCTTATTTGCCAGCTCTTTAGCAATTGTTGTATACTTCTTTGAAGTATTTCTTTTCTCAAGAGCAAATTGTTTTTTCTCTTCATCTAAAGCCTTCTGCTTTAGATCAATGCTTTCAGATAATTTCTGTAATTGACTCTGACAGTCTTCGGAGATGTCTTTCTTTTCTTTATCATTCTTAGCTCGTTCCAAGATGATCAGCTGCTCAAAATCCGATATTTGCTTTAAAAGCATTTTTGCATTTAGCTCTTGAGAGTTAATCCTTTTCTCGTAAGATACACGTTCAGTTCCAAATTTACTTTATAGTTCAATCACTCTCTTCTTCTCTTTCTCAAGTTTCTTCCTCTCAACATTCATATCTTTCTCCGCTTCTAAAAGTTTCTCTGTAAGCTCTTCAGTCTCTTTAATTTTCTTTTCTGGAAAATTCCTTATAGCATTCAGTTCAGACTCTGCTTTATGAAGTTTATTGACTAAATCTTGTTTTATCTTGTTTGAACTTCTAATTTCATCATCTAACTCAGTCCTTTCAGAATCCAAAGTTTTCTCAAGTTTATTAATCTTATAATTCAAATCATTCTCAACTCTTTCCAATGCTGCTTTATGATCTTTTTGTAAACTTGCAATAAATTCCACATTAGCATAATTCTCAGAAAACATGTTTATGTATTTGTCTTTATAGTCCACTATACTCTTTTCCAGCATGGAAATCTGAGTTTTCAACACTTTATTCTCCTCTTCAAGAATATCTGCCATTTTAAAGAATAAGATTGATCAGATATAGGATCTAATGCAACAAAATCAGTAAAAGGAATCAGGAACAGTTTAGCTCAAAAAAAACAGAAAAACACTAAAAACTGATGAGAAATTAGAAAAATGACAAAAAACTGTTAAAAACAGTCAAAGACAGTTGAAACTGATGAAAAACAGTTTATGCAACGGAAAAATAGTTCAAGGATTCTCAAACAGTTTAAACACAAAAAACCAAGAACAAATAAACAATGATCCAAAATTAAAATCTAAAGAGAAAGAAAAAAATAAAACTCAAAAATCAAACCCAAAAACAAAAACAAAACAAAACTCAACTAAATCGATACAAGGATTACAGAAAACCAAACAAGGTTACGGCTAAAAGATTGTCTGAGAATATATGACCCAATTATAAACTAATTACAGCAAATAATCTCTAAATATCCTCAATCTTCCAGCAATCTTCTGGCTAATTCTGCATCATCATCTAAGACATGTCTCTGCTGTTAGACTAGATGACAATTCCAGTCAAGAAACACACATCAGTCAAGAAACATACAGCACACTTCAACAAATTTACACTACAACAAATCTGCAGTCTAAATCAAATCAAATCTGATACCATTGTGCAATATAGATGAAAACAGTTAGTAATTGATGTTCCTATTGCTTACTACCAGCAAGTACAATCATCACATGTGCATCAAACAGCAGACATAGTCAAACTACAAACATGCAACAGAACCAGCTCAATGAACAATAAAATCCTTTGATGCAATCTGTTGTACTGTTAAATGTCACAAGCACTTTATCAAGAATTCAAACACTACATTGTTAAAACGGCAGATTCTCTTTGTTCTTCACTCTTTGTTTCTTCTTCTATGAACTAATCTGAAACAAATAAGGCAGAGATCAAAAATGCCAAATCCGGACACCTTGATGTCCGAGGTATTGATGCAAGCAATAGTTAGACTGAGAGATACAAGACTGTCTAAATCAGGCAAGACATCGTATGACCTTTGCGCGATTTAGACTAACAACAGAGAAGACAAACAACTTGTATAGATGCAAAACTTTATACTGATTTATAAATGCAAAGAACCTGTAGTCTTGGCAAAACTCTCAAGAAATCTCCACACTAACAGCTTTAACATCACAGATTAATGCAGTTTCGATAGCTCCCTAATTATCCAGTCTTAATACGATTAACAATGATCAAAATCAGAAGATGTTATTAAGACTCAAACTCAATGTCTGCAAATTACACAATCAAATGCCAAAACAGAATAGCAATTTCTTTGATAAAACATCAAACAAATGGGTATTAAAACACCCAAGACATCATCAAGAACTTGAGTTTAAACCACACGATCAAAATACTCAAGCTCACTGCACAGTATTTAATGACTAGCAGCAGCAGCAACGGTCAAGTATTCAATACCCGCAGGCAACTAACCAACTGAAATCAGCAGCAGGTCTGTGAAAAAGTGTTGTATAAACAGCTTAGAATGAATGAAGTGAGCAATTTCACAAAACCTCGAATCAACCAGCGACGAATGTTGATTCGTATACACAGTGCAGCTTTCAGACTGTCACGATGTTCTCATCTGCTCCCCATTTCTATGATTGCAACTGTATTAAAAGAAAGATAAAGGAACCCTCGTGGCTATCAATTTCAAAGTTCTCTAGTTGTACCATTGCTCAGCATGTTAAGGAACATTTAAGATGCAACTTCAGTCACTGTGTAATCAATCAAAAATTTACAATACACTAACTGATTTTCTTGCACGAAACCTCAAACTGATGCACGATAAACTTCAAATCAGAATGAAATAGGTAGCGATAACCTGCAAAATCCATACTCACAATATCGGGAAAGTTGTCAACTGCTAAGGATGCCTCACCGACATTCCCCAAAACCGAATCCAACTGAGAAGCAGTCGAGGTGTTGATTAAGATTTAGGATCGATGAAGATGACAGTCCTTGAACCAAACTAGAATGAAATGTTGTCCGAGAGTTATTCACAAACTTATTTCCAAACTTAGAAGACAACTCTAAAGTCTTGTGCTTCAGAGTTACTATTTGGAGTTAATTTCCAAACATAGAACAAAACTATGACAATTTCAATTGTTATATGTTTTGTCATGACCATAAATAAAAGCCAAAGACAGTCATTATCAAAGGTTGGTTTATTTCTAAGACAATCTGTATCCACCCATGGTCAGCTATATGTTGCTTTATCTAGAGTTAAAAGCAGACAGAGTTTAAAAGCATTAATTATAGATGATGATGATGGTATAATTAGTAATAGACCAAAGAATGTTGTATATAAAGAAATATTTAGTAATTTATGATACATGATTCTCATTTTATTAATATTTTACCTATTTACCTTTCATTAATTTCATTTATGTTTAGTTATAAGTTTTGTTTTACAAGTTCTTCATATTTGCTCATATTATTATTAATTCTTTGTAAAATACATATCATTTTCATTTAATTTTTGTAAAATAACTCGTGTAATACACGGGTTCGAACCTAGTATATATATATATATATATTATCATGTACATATTATCACAACCTACTTCATTTCCAACACTAATATAATTTATTGTATATTATCATTATAACTATTTTAAGTTATATTATATAACTATTGTTATAGTTTTTTTACTATTCAGAACATGACATCCATTCTACCGGTATAAAATTTATAAAATGTTGAATTGGGGAGAAGATGACAATGTGCATCCAAACAAATCAACTGGAGCTTACGGAAACCCTCAACCATCTGCATTTCTACCGATACAGTATCTTTAAGTTTCATTTATTCTTGTTAAATTATATGGTACAACTAGTAGTTGTAACTTTAAAAAAGTCAATTTAAGGTGTTTAATTCTCGTCAAGATCTAATTGATTGGGTACGCAATGTGGCATTTTCACATGGTTTTGTTATTGTTATAAAAAGAAGCAAAAGTGACTCACGTGGGGACCCATCTAAAGTTGTATTGCAATGTGATTGTGGTGGTATGCACAAAGGTAACAAAACCTCCAGTAAACATACTGGGACAAGAAAAACAAATTGCCCATTTTGCTTGGTAGGAAAGCATTTGGGTAATGATTGTTGGACGTTAACTGCGAAATGTGAAGCACATAATCATGACTTTGCATTACATCTGGAGGGTCATGCACATGCAAGACGACTATCTGAAACTCAAGCTCGATTGGTGGAAGATTTGTCGGCCAACAATGTGAAACCTAGAGATATTTTATCAACAATCAAACAACAGTATCCAGATAACGTGTCTACAAAAAAGACGATATACAATCAATACCATAAACTTCGACTTAAGAAGAATGCCAGTAGAACTACAATGCAAATTGTGATGTCATTTTTACAAGATGAAGGCTACGTATATTATGATCGGGCAAATGACTCGACCAATGAATTGAAAGATTTATTCTTTGCTCATCCTGGATCATTGGAGATATGGCGTGCATTTCCACACGTGTTATTGATGGATGCCACCTATAAAACGAACATGTTTGAGATGCCTCTCCTTGAAATTGTTGGTGTAACTTCAACTAATAAGACATTTTGCATAGCATTTGTCTTTATGAACAAGGAAAAGATATCCAATTATACTTGGGCATTAAATTGTCTACAATCATTAATGGAAGGATGTCTTTATCCATGTGTGATCGTCACAGATAGAGAGTTGGCACTGATGAAAGCATACAATATTGTTTTTTCCCGCTGCTAAAAGATTACTTTGTACATGGCACTTCTACCAAAGTATTATGAGAAAATGTAGACCAACAATAACATCAAACTGTGCTTAGAGTTCTTTTTACGATACATGGGTGACATTAATTGCTTCGGAATCAGATGAAACTTGAAGCAATATTGCTCAGCTATCCAGGTACAATCGAATATATTGTAAATAAAAATGTTGATAAGTTTAACGATTACTATTCATGGAATCGAAATAATTTTGTTTAATTTTTCAGCTGTTTTTGCTTTATCTGAATAACACATGGTTGACACCATATAAAGAAATGTTTGTATATGTTTGGACTGACAAATTTCTTCACTTCGGAAATCGAACAAGTAACAGAGTGGAGAGCCAACATTCCAAGTTGAAAACTTACTTGGATCATGTGCAATCAAGTCTACCGACATTTATGAGCAAGATCAATCAACTCATTCAGTCCCAAGATACAGAAATCATAGCAAGTATTGAAGAGAGCATAAGTGTCACAAAACATCTTCATCGCATACCACACTTCCAACAACTGTGTGGTTTTGTTTCACTTTATGCATTAGAAATAATACTCCAGTAATATCGACATGCTCAATATGTTGGCTTATTCTCTAGAAATTGTAATTGTCTACTATGTACAAGTTATGGGTTGACATGTGTGCATGAACAAATGTTATATTCCAACAAAGGTCATCCTATCCCAATTGATTCGATTGATGGATTTTGGACGAAGCTTGATTTATCATCGTGCCAATCGTTACAAAATGATGATATTGGTTGTGAAGATGAAGTCCAAATGTTTACCGAGGAATTTAAAAACAATCGAGATCTGGTAAGTTTAGTTTTCTAAGGAAGATAAAAGAGATAACCTATGCATAAAAACGTGGGTTCATGAACCAGTTGTTAACAATACTACTCGTGGACGTCCCTCGTTGAAGGATAAACTTTTCAGAAAACCTCATGTTGATCCATCTTTTACAGCTAAGGTTGATCCGTCTTTGACAACTCATGTTGATCCGTCTTTTACAGCTGGAAAACCCCTTAGACGTAGTTGTTCGAACGCGTCATCATTTGTTGACTTGAATGAAATAAGCTACCAGGAACTAGCAAGACATAGTTCTTTCTTTAACAATAATTATAATGCACATCCATATATTAATCAATTTTCTGAAATGTTTCACCCTTACATCAGACAAGTACATGATGTGATAAGGATGGAAATTGTGGATTTCGAGCAATAGTTGTCCACCTTGGTCTTCATGAAGATGCATGACCAACAATTCGGTTTAACTTGATGGAAGAGTTAGATGCATACAAGACATAATACCTCAACATATTTGGAACTCAGTATTGGAATATAGTTTATAATATTTTAAACTTCTTTCAATTAGATCGAGGTGCCCCAGTTGAACGTTGGATGACCATGTCTGAAATTGGTGTCCTGATTGCTTCAAAGTATAATGTGATCTTACACGTTATAGACATTACACAAGACCTTACAAGTTAAGCTATCCTTGAAGGTTCTAAAGAGTTAGAACACTCAAAAGGCATTCTATATGATGCCACATGTTTGGCATTTAGTTTCACATCTCTTATACATGTACTGCGCCAGGCAGGATTTACAGGTTGTTCAACATACTTACCGCTTAGGTCTACTCCGCCATCGTGGTATCAACATGTAAGTTTTGCAATTGGGTACGTTAACCATAACCATTATGTGAAACTAGACTTGGCAAAAGAATACCCGATCCCTACTATTACTCCACATTTTTTTCATTTCTGCTATCTGTGTGATGTTGCATGGGCTACCCCGTATTTAGATCGAATAAA
>NW_020200626.1:174323-177485 GCF_001531365.2 Cynara cardunculus var. scolymus
ATATATGTTTATTAATAATTCATAATATAATTTATTATAATTTAGATACGGAAAAAATTAATTAATAAACTAAAAAAGTTAATTAATAATTAAATAGGAAAAAAAAATAAAAATAAAAGGGAAAATGTAGATCTCACTTTAATCAATCTTCAAGAAAGCTTCAATTTATCAATAACAGATCTTGATATTTCATTAAAGAACATATGATGAGAGTAGAGAGAAAAGGTCAACACCCAAATATGGTCAATCTTCTTATTTACGGTACTGATATTACAATTGAGAATCCTACCTAAAATTACAAAGCCAACACCCTTTATATAGGGTCAAACTACAAGACAAAGGTCAAAGTCAAACACAACGACTTTTACACAATTATAGACAAAATTAACTTTCAAGACGAATACAATTTTACACTGAATTTCATTCTAACATTTTCCCCCTTTGTATTCAGACTTGAAAAAATTTGCACGCTTTGAGTCTCGTTTGAACTTTGTAGCTTTAAGCACACTATGTCTTCTACAAAACAATTATTCAACACGAAATCTTCAGACAATCATTTGTTGAGAAAGATCTTCTAACATTCTCCCCCTCGAATGTAGAACAACGATGATCTTCTCTTTTGACAATGTAGATTTGAAACAATAACAAGCTTCAGAATTGATCTTCAGTAAACTGTTGTAAAAAATGGATCTTCACATTCAAAATTTCTCAGTCATTTTAGCATCGGAATAATTTTCTGTAATCATCTCCAGTCGCACTCCTTTTGAGTCTTTTGACATTATTGAAGTTACTCCCCTTGATCTTTACATCAAATTCCCTTTATAATGTTCGGAATTGGACATGATCTTTACATCAAACTCCCCCTTATGATGAAATGAGAATCATTCCATCATACACAAGAATGAATGAAATCCTCTGCGTAAGCCGTCAATTCATAAAATAGTAAGTAGATCTTTTCAAATCCACTTTTTAATCTTTTCAGATTAAGGGAATGGGAAGATAACAACCAATTTCAACTAATGAAGTTGTTTTCAATCTTATAAAAGATTGTCCTTTGAGTATAACAGATATACTCAGTACAATGGATGTACTGTATATATGAGAATTTTTTAGGCTCATCTCACCAGGTCTTCCATTCAATCATCGATAGCTTAATAATAGCATATCTATGAATGTTTTGGCAAAATAACATATAGAATGCAAAATATATGTAGTGTAGAAAAATAAAGCAATATATGCTTCTATTTAGGCTCAAAAAGATAAATCGCGTGGACTACACAAATTTATCAGACTCAATTAATGATCAAAAAGACTTGAAGGGGGGACATATATCCTTCTGATTCAATATCAACTTTCTTTGAATGAGAAATTTATAGATTGTGAGCTGCAAGTCCCAAATGTTATTGGAACACTTATCTGTTGAGAGATAAATGAGTAGTTGGTGGGGTTGTGACAAGAATTGGCCTGGGCTTTGCCTTTTTCAATATTAGTCTCGAAAGAATTGAGAACTAATAGATTGTGTGGTATGCCCGGATTTTAGAAGTTTGGAACAGGATTCTTATATTCTTTTAATCCTGACACAACTCTCGTCAATTCTTTTAATCTCACAACAACTACCCCACTCATTTTCATTTTAGTCTCAGCACACAAACCCTTTTCTATATAAAGCTCACTCAGATATGGTTGTCCTCATAGGTAGGTTTGTCGGTTCTGACATTCCATTGAGGTATTTCTGATAAGCACTCAGTCCCTCCTAAATTTTAGCATTATGCACAGTTGATCACAAATAGTTGATCAAAAAAAATTATTTCAAATAAAGCACAATGATCAGATAAAAATTGATCAAGATATTTGGCTTTAAGTACAATCAATGAAAGAAAGATGCGACAACGATCAGATTATTCGGTATGCGAGAGAAATGAATGAAGATCTGTAAGAACAAGTTTACAAATTCTGATTAAAAAATATATGAAGTGTATATCAATCAAGGAAAAAAATCACAAACTCAACCTTTGAGTACAAACGAGCGTATTATCACCGAAAATAATTTCGTATAAGAGACGTGATAATAACAGTTTGAAGAATAGCTGAAACAGGTATTGGAGTTATGATCGATGAGAAATTACGCAAGTAAAATCTCAGGAAATACATGTTTAGAAAATGTACTCGTTTCCATAAAAAAATGTCACTTTCTGAGAACATTTATTGAACTTCTAGAGACTCCCCCTAGAAGGTTGATTATAGTAATGTTTCAGTTAAGCTCAAAAAATTTAAAAAAAATAAAGGAAACATTTTAAGCACGGGTTCTAAACTGTGTGTTTAGAAACCACAAACATTAAAGCACGGGTCCTGAACTGTGTTGTTCAGAAGCCTTATTGGACAGTGTACAACTCCCCCTGCATTAGTGTATCAAATAAATGATATTATGATCAGCACAAACTTGACACACCTGCAAAACAAGATTAAATAGATTTTGGTACCCAAATTAATTTGGGTCCTATTTTGTTAGTATCAGGTTGGGGTATGTTGTAACTTTCAAACCATCTATTTCTATTTGATGTATTCTTTTTAGCATTTTGAACAGGATGATCAAAAATAAAATATGACCCGTACCAGTTATTGTGATCATATATGTTCTTACCTTTCCAACTGTTCTGATAACTGTTATAACCATGCAACCTGTTGAACTTTTTCTTATTGACAAATTCATCGGTTCTACATGTTGAGCACATAATTCTTCTCTTGCTAAGATTGATCATATCATTAGTGGATCTCACAATGCAAGGAAGAACAAAGTTAGTAACAACAAATGTATAAGACGAAACAAAATCAGCTTTATTAACCCAAATGCTTTTAGTCTTAGAAGATTTATTGGGTGATTTAACGACATATCCTTGATAATACTGATTAGAAGAACGAGAATAGTTCTTAGAAACAGTTGATTTAGGGCTGCTTGAATAGCTATTCGAATTGGAACAGTCATAGAAGCTAGTTTTACACTGTGATGGAGAACCAATTGAGCTTTGTGCACAAGAAAGCTGTCGCTGAGCGTGAGCAAGCAATCGCTGAACTTAAGGCTGAGAAAGCTACCATTAAAGGATGGTGTAAAGCTTCTCTCAAGGCCTCTGAGATCATTAACGCTCAGATCCCTGCCAAGAAAAC
>NW_020200627.1:0-1328 GCF_001531365.2 Cynara cardunculus var. scolymus
ATGGCAAATATTGTCTTTGGAACCAGAGCCCCTCTGGTCCAAAGCAAATACTTGGTAATTTTTTTTAACGAAGTCTTTTTCTCCAAACCAGAGCCTCTGGTTATATAGACCAGAGCCTTTGGTCTCCAAAACTTTGAGACGTCCCAGTCTCAAACCTTGGACTCTCATGCATCTAAATCTCATTCATTCTTTCATCCATTGGAACCAGAGCTCCTCTGGTCCAAAGCTTATACCTAGTTCTCATCACTAAGTATAACTCACCAACCAGAGCCTCTGGTTCCAAAGACCAGAGCATCTGGTTTCCAACACACTACATGCAAAATTCTTTTCTTCCAACCAGAGCCTCTGGTTCTAAAGACCAGAGCTTCTGGCTTTAGACTCTTTGCAACCAGCGTCACTGTGGTTTCAAAGAGTTTCCTTTTATCGCACTCCACATGGCCTTCACCATTTCCTTCCTTATTCACATTCATTGCATTCACAACCAGAGCCTCTGGTTCTAAAGACCAGAGCCTCTGGACTCGCAATCTTTCTAACCTTCCCATCACATTCATTGCATTCACAACCAGAGCCTCTAGTTCTAAAGACCAGAGCCTCTGGCTTTGTTTTCTTTGCCACCAACGCCCATCTAGTCTCAAATACCTCTCTACACTTCCACTTAGCATTTTTTTTCTCATCTTTCAAAACCAGAGCCTTTGGTTGTATAGACCAGAGCCTCTGTCCCCAAATTTCTTAAGTTTTATCTATGTAAGGACGAGTTTTTGATACTTTCAACATCCATCCACATGCATCACTTGAGGGGGAGCAAACTTTTTCACCTTTTTCATTTTGCGCATTTGCATTTTCCATCCAGAGCCTCTGGTTCTACTATCCAGAGCCTCTGGCCACTTAAAATGCTATATATATATATATTTAACCAGAACTCCTCTGGTTCTACATAATGGATTGCCAAACTTAACAAGCGCCTCTGGTTTGCCAACCAAAGTTTCTAAATCATGCAAATCCTATAATACATATATGAACTTCATTGATGTTAAACCAGAACTCCTCTGGCTCCTCACCCAATGGGTCATGCCTAACTAGAGCTCCTCTGGTTCCATGACAATAAATTTTACACACAAACTCATCTAAATTGAAAACCATTTTCAAGATTATACAAAATTGCAGCTTTTGTGACTAAAAACTAAATAACATGGGTTTTTAGAAGACCAAAACTTCGTAATTAGTATTAATCTTACAATTAGATTAGATTTTAAATTCAATTTTTTTTTGGGAAACGTGTTCACCAATATATTATTTGGAATAAATCTTTATTTCAAATAATGCACGAC
>NW_020200627.1:1508-11631 GCF_001531365.2 Cynara cardunculus var. scolymus
TTTCTTTACGCCTTCAAAACCTGCAACAAGACTCCGATGAACAAAAAACCTGCAACTTCCACAAAAATGGCCTCCTCCGCTTCACATGAATCTAACAATAACGATAGCCAAGTACAATCAACAGGCGCTGACAGCCGCGCACTTGTCTTTTTGCCCATGAAACCAAACAATCACGCCATTGAATTGCGCAACACCTTATTCGACGACCGTTTTGCAATAATGATAGAGTTCTTCAAGAATTGCATCCTCCTCCCCACTCTCACTCTAGTAGACCCTGGTGTACCATTAAAGTACGTACAACAATACTGGCAAACCTACGAATTTCATCCCGCCAGTCACGGTATAAGGGGGATATGGACGCCCCAAATGAGATGATATGCTCGCTAAAGATATCACGAGCTAAAGTTTCTAGGGTGTTATGCATTCCCACCAGAAGGGAACTCGGGATTGAACAATACGACGAACCACCAACCTCCGACGACATCCTCCGGTTCATAAAGATGCTAGTTTACAACCGTGACCTACGCAATGTTTTGGACTTCAAAAGACAATCCCTCCCGCCAATGTGGAATTTGTTCTTCTCAATACTAAATCAATCCCTTACTTGCAAGCTGGGTTCCCTAGACCAAGGGAACCTCAACATAATGACAATCATGTATGAGCTATTCTTCAATTTAAATCTCGACTACGCCTTCCACATTTGCAACGAGATTCATGCGGTCGTGATCAAAAAATGCAAACTTCAATCCGCAGGAAAGCCCCTCTCTGCAGTTCTCTTTCCCCGCTTCCTCACCCTCTTCATTGGGGACGCGATGAGGAAGCACGGTCTACCTGCTATGGAGCCTTTCACACCGGTCTACAAGATGCAAGGACACCGACCAACCCTCTCAAAGGAGGGATACAACATCAATCGACCGCTGTCCCGGGCTATGCTCACTGTCATACCATCGACAAATGAGATACGCCATACCTATGAACGCTCCATGCTGTCCCAAGAACCGAGGGCAGTTACCCCGGAGCATTTAGAGCCGTCCCCCCTTCCAAGCGAGGGAGCACAAACGTCATCTTCATCGGATGATGAGGAGGATGATGATGATGATGATGCTACTCGTGCTTCCCCCGGCCTTCCTCATACTATTCCTCCCCCTATTACCCAAAGGGCAACCACATCTTCTACCCTTGGCGATCAAAGCCAAAGGGGTATTGAAAAAGGACGACCCAGTCCCACCCCAACCCCAGCCAGCCATCCAGAGGCCATTCTTTGGGCCTCTGGAGATGGACAAGCCGAGGAACCACGTTTACCATCACCCCTCTCTCAACAGAGAGGTGATGAAGAGATAAGAGCCCCTTTGCCTCAGGGCTCGCCACATCCCATCACATACACAGAAGAATGTGTTGCTTCTGATATTGAACCCATAGATCGTTCAAAGCGATCTTTCATTCGTGCATAACCCCCCTCGGTATTTGATCTACCGAAGGGGACACACATCCACTTCACTTACTCATCTGAGGAAGAGGAAGAGGATGTCCCAACATCACAAGATAGCTCTTCTCTCGAGGGCTATCAAGGACGTGATGGAAGTCCTTCGAGGCCTACATTCGCATTGGGCCAAGAAGGCGCCTCAGGAACAGAGGCACAACCTGCAGCATCTGTTGCTGCAGGGGTTACCCAACAAGCCGATCTGGTCACAAAGGCAGAGTTCCAAGCCTATGTCGATACAGTGACGCGGTCCTTGGATGACCTTAAACTCCTCATACAAGGGATAGTGGACAACCAACCCTCAACCGATACCTCAGACTTCCACCAATCCCTTGCAATCCTCCAACACCATCTCACCTAAATAGAAACCCAAACCCAAGTCAACACAACCCGCCTACAAATGCTCCAACAAACCGTCACCCAACACCACAATACCACATCCTCCCTAGCCACCCAAAGAAACTAAGTCCTCATCCAATCCACCGCAACCCTCACGGCTCAGGCAACTGAGGCCGATGAAAACCTCACCTACATCATTACCCAACTACAAATCATCCTTCGGCACCTTCATCAGATACCCACCTCCATCATCTCCAAAATCCCTCAACCTCAACAACCATCCACTTCATCACTCGATGAAACCCTCGCAACACTCACCACCCAAATGGCCACCATACAATCCACCCTCACCCAACTACCCACCACCATACTTGCCCAAATCCCACAACCAAGTCAACCTCCACCTCCCTCTGCAGGCCCATCCTTTGATGAAGCCTTCTCCTCCTTCACTGCAGAGGTGAGGAACCAGTCATGATGGAAAACATCCATCAATATATGTACCAAGACCACGATGAGAGTTTGTCCACCAACCCTCCAATCTTATCGCCTGAGTCTATGGGCCTCTTACACCATCGATTCATTAGATAGACCACACAAGCACCCCAGACTGTCTTTTCGATTGATGGGATAAGGAGGGTCACAGACTTGAAAGTAAAGACATTTGCCAACCGAGCTATCCGACACATCGAGTTTACCATGGAAAGAGCACATGGGCTAGTTAGCGTGTTCAACGAAAACGACCTCATCAATCTCAACCCATACGACTTGATTGAGTTATATGCTTACATAGCTCAAAGGCAGGATCACGACATAAGATTTGGAATGGCAAACTAAGCAATAGTGAAGACGATGGAATCCTTGGTGAAACACAGAGCCAAAAGTGATTTTGAAATTGCTTTTAGGCTAGGCATTGAAAGACTATCATGCGCTCCTCCAAACGAAGACTTCCAGGGTCTGTAGGAGAAACGATCTACCTCAATTCTAACTCAAGCTGAACTTGGACTTGTTTACAAGAATGAGTTCGGGGTTAAAACATTCTTCAGACTGACTGAATCCTTCAAGTATTCATCGGATACACTTGAATGGTTTCAGAAAATTATTAGAGAAAGACTGGGCAAAAACCATGTGTCGAGGGAAGTAGGGAGTCAGCTCATTCACGAGATATCGACAGTCATCACATATCGAAGACTGCTCCTGCGCTTCAGAGAAATATATTCAGGTAGCTCGTGATGAGTTAAAAGTTTTTGTTTGTTTTGCCTTGATGTATTTTGATCCAAGTATTGTAAGAAATTTCATCATCCAATGAAAATTTGGAATTTGATGTTTTTCTACTAGATTAGTTTTTGTTCTTCACAAGTGTGTCTAGACTAGCCTATGTTTGTTATTTCATTACTTAGGGGGAGATTGTTAAACCTCTCAATTGATAATTTAAAAAGTAATGAAAAATAATAAGTGATGAAGAACCAGAAGACCAATGAAGACATCAAGGCAGAAACGACTAAGTCTGGAGTTCAACCAGAGGATCGATGGACAGTCCAAGGATGCGATGGAAAGAGCATTCTCATCAATCCTCTGGTCATCAACACTTAGAAGATTTTCCAGCAATTCATCCAAGCATGCAATGAAGATTCGAAAATAAGTATAAAATCATCATATCATGAATGACAGCTGGAGATGACAAGTCAACAGTTGGAATTCGAGTTTATCTTAATATTAACGCTTATCCATATAAAAGATAAACCTCATATGTTAACAGAAGATTTGCTAGAAAGTAGCATTATATAGTTATCTTCTTATTAGCTGATTAGTATAAATAGGTGATCAGACCTATTGTAAAAAGAGTCGCTTTTACGAATCRCTTTTACGTTTCTCTGKTTATAAAGTGAAACTTTTGAAGCTCAAGACTGTTCATAAATGTTCTTATTTTTTCTTCTCGAGTCTTCATAACTTCCTTCATAAAATCACTATAATTTGGTTATTCATAACTAGATTATTAGTGTTATTGAGAGATCTGGGATCAACACAGTTCTTGGCCATATGAAAAGTGTCACCATAGTTATAACATCTTCGATAAATAAACACATGTTTAATAGAAATTAAATGTGTGTGCTTAACTGTGTTAACATGCTTTTTGGATTTTTTGAGAGAAGAAGAAGCTTTGGAAGGAGGGGCAGAGGATGACGAGGGTTTTGGACCAAGAATCCCTTTTTCAGACTCAGGGATAGGTTTCTTAGAAGATGTAGAAACCTTGGAAGCCTTTTTCAAAGAAATTGGTCTACGAACGAACTTAGTAATAGAAGATACTGAGGTACCAGTCTGAGAAGCAACAGCTGACTGAGATGAGGTAGCCGAAGGCTTATGTTTCATCTTTAGTTTGGATTTTGGCTTCTTATTTTTTATAGGCTTGTCCACAGACTTGCCTTTCTCAGCAGCAGATAAATGACGATTCAAAGGATGCTTTAGATGCTCTGATTCTAGCTTATTTTGTCTTTTAAAAATTAAGGTAAGTTACTTCTAGACCAGAGGCTCTATTTGGTCCAAAAGATCTCTAGTTGAGTATTGTATCACCTGGATACAGCGGCTCTAGTCAGTAGAACCAGAGGCTCTGGTTGGTAAGGGTAGTTGAGATCTGGTCCGTTACGCCAGAGGATCTTTGGCCCGCTGAGTTAGAGTTCTATATTAATTCTAAGTCGAACTCTGGGTTTTAAAGGTATGCATTTGGGTTATGTGTTGTAGCAATCTATTGGCCTTATATTTTGATTATCCAATCGAATTACATGTTTTTTCGAAATGCATTTATTTCTGCTTAGAAGATGTTTTATCAGATTTTGGTGATCTTCACCCTGCATTTACAAAGAAGTGATTTACTCACTAGACCTTCTGGTCTAACCCTCATTTTGTGTTTTAAAAATGTGCATTGTAGGAACTACAGGGTTAAGGGATAATAAGGGGAAGGGGAAAATATAAATATTTTTCTTATATGTTATCTGTTTATGAAGATTAGTCTGATACTTGTGAATTTTGGAAGATACTTGTTGCTATACATGTAATAGTACAGGGAATTTCTTTTGAATTTTTCATATGTAAATTCTGTTTATACATAATCCTTGTACTAGTGGGACCTATGTGGTGTAAATTATATTTCTTTTTATATTGAATATTTGTTATATGCAAAATGTGGAGTTTGGGGTGTTACAGACGGTGGTATCAGAGCCTGAGTTTAAGAGATTTAGATATTCAAATCATGATGCCTAGACTTAAACTGTTTTTTGCATATTAAGGACCCCCGACATAGATAACATCACTAGGAATAAATATAATTAGGGATGGTAATGGGGCGGGGACCCCAATACCCGTCCCGTCCCCGATCCCCCATATGTGTCCCCATCCCCACCGGGGATTATGATCACATCCCCCTCCCCGTCCCCAACGGGGAAACGGGAATTTTTTTTAGAGATTGTATACATTTTATTTAGCCTTGCATAAACAACCTAATCTTGTGTAGAGCATTAACATATGGCCATCTATTGAAAACAATTTTATAGCAATTGACTTTGGCTAGAGACCTTGACTAACTATATGGCCATCTTATTGAAAACAATTTTATAGCAATTTTATCTACTGAAAAAAATTTTATAGTAAAGAAGAAGACTGAAGAAGAAAATTTCTACCTCTGTCCTCTGCCGAGAAAAAACAGTAGAGAGGGAGAGCCGGAGTCCGGAGAGGCAGAGAAGCGGAGAGGGAGAACCGGAGAGGGAGAGCTGGAGACGTGTAAGGAGAGGGAGAGCTGTCGCCGATTAGAGTAGGAAGATGGTCGACTCGTTGTATTGAGGACTGAGCTGAGGGTGAGGAGGGAGTCGTCGAATAGTCGTATACGTCAATTGGGATTTCTTGGAAGGAGACGATGAAGAGAACTAGAGAAGACGTTGGGCTGGGCTGGAGTGGAGATGGATGCATTCTCTAATGACTATTATAATACAATTAACAGGCCAAAGCCCACGATACATATATATAAAACGGGGCGGGGCGGGGCGGGGAGTGCTGTACCCGTCCATGGCCCCATCCCCGGCTTGAGCCAAGCAGGGATCCCCGTCCCCGTCCCCAGGACTCGATTTTTCGAGGAATCCCCGTCCCCGACCGGGGCGGGTAGACTGGGTTACCCGACGGGTCAGGGTCCATTCCCATCCCTAAATATAATGGGTTAAAGAGGGCAGTATGTAAGGTAAATTCGAATTACAAATGGCCAATGTAATTATGAATTTACAGGTACATATATATACTCAGACATCTTATTATATTTGGGAATGTGAATACGTGATATTTAATATTAAAATATCAGTAGATGGCTAGTAGATCAAGAAGGTCTGAAAGGATCGCCCGCCCTAATCCTAAAGAAAGAGAGGAATCTCCTGTTAATGCTTCAACCAATATTTTTGGGAGTCGAGGTAGGGGAAGAAACCGGGGTAGAGGTCGAGCGAAGAGTCAGACTCAAGGAAGAAGTCAAACTGAGTTCATCCCGATCAAGGAGAATCCATTTTAGGAAACATTAATCAGAAGTATAGATCTCAACCAAAATACGTAACCAGGGATGTTCTAGCTGAAGAACTGAGCAAACTGAGAGAGACTCTGATATCTATTATGGGATTACCAGCCAGAGTGGAAATTGAATGAGTTGGAATAAATCCTGCAGCTCCATCTTCAAGCAGTAATAGAGGGAGAGACATAAAAATGTTTCTAATCTACAAACCCCCAATGTTTTCGAGAGAAAGAGATACTGTAAGGGAAATGTGCTGGATAAAGGAAATCGAATCGGTGTTTAACACCAGTAGATGTTCTGAGGAGGATGAGGTTAGATTTGCAGTCTCCATATTAAAATATAACGCTTTATATTGGTAGGATGTAGAATCCGCGGCTCAGCCAAATATTCTGCAAACTATATGTTAGTCCCTTGAGGGTCTACAAGAATAGTAAAACAGTTTGTAGAAGGAGGGGGATGAATACAAACACAATATTTTCAAATTTAAAATATATATTGATAAAGAAGATCAATACAGATTTTACAAGATTGTTTGCGGAGATAAGGTAATAAAAACCTATCTAAACAATCTTTGGTTACACATGAGTTCTTAGCAAACAAGAAAAGAAATGCTTCATAAAAGAAGATCCTTTACTTAAGCTAGAAAATGCTTGAAGTAAGAATTAGGTTTAGAGAGTGAGTTGCGCGCACTCTGCATGGAGAAGAAACACTTCTATTTATACCCAGTGCATTAAATGTTCATTTGATGCAATATGGTAGGGTTAGAGTGCGTGTCAAGCCTTAAGAGGAAGGCTTGTCCTTTGCTACAGTGAATAGTACAAATAGCACTATTCATGAGCAGATATCCTTACCTAAAGTTGGTGGACAATAGAGTCGACTAGTCGGCTCCATACCGCACCAACTTTCATATGGTATGGATTTGTTCTTTGTGTGCATAAGGACAAGACAACAGTCGTGCTAAGCAAGCTTTCTTTGATCGCTGAATGCTGGAATGACTAGAAGGTTTCTTCATCATTCGCTGAGGCTTGAGCACTCTTCATACATTTGTAGACAGGCTTGTAATCACTGAGTACCGCTTTAGATCACGTACTCGCCAGTCTCTAATCTTCAGTTTCAGTCTTCGACATTTGCTGAAGGTTCTTTGGTGTGAGTGTTTTCTTCTTGAAGTATCGCTGTCTCTGATTGATTTACAATACAAGTTCTTCAGAGATCATTGAATAGACTCAGTGATGATTGCTGAAACTGAAAAGACATAAACATAAATACAACGTATAAGTGAAAAGAGATTATCATCAAATCACTGAGAGAGAGGATCAACACTATGTCTTGGGAGGAATTTGTAATTAGATTCAAAAACCAATTTTGTCCTAAGACTGCAGTAAGGCATATGGAAGAAGATTTCTTGAAATTAGAACAAGGTAACAGGTCTGTGCGGGATTATACTGAGAAGTTTATTGAATATTCCCGATCCGTAGAGCATTACGTTTCTTCTGAATCCAGAAAGGTAGAAAGGTATATTTGGGGTTTGAAACCCTCCATCAGAGAATTTGTAATTGCTATGGATCCTGCTACCTTTTCTCTAGCTATGAATGCCGCTGAAGTAACAAAGAAGGACAATAATAGGCAGGGTGAAGAAAGAGTGGTGCAGAAACGAAGATGGGAGGGGTCTTCAGCCAGTTTTTGAAGACCCAAATTCATAAAAACAAATATTCTCCCTCCTCAACAATCATCTGCTAGAGCCTGTCCGCGATGTCAACAAGCGGATCAGAGAAATTGTCAACCTGACCCGAAGAGATGTTACTGATGCGGCGAGTCATGTCATCTATCAAGGGATTGCACCATACCTAAAAGATGTTTTCAGTGCAATTCTCCTGATCATATTCAACCGAACTATCCTCATTTGAGAGTTCCTCGATTAACAATGAGAGGAAATACCCCAAGTGCTCGTGGGAGGCCTACTGCACCGAGGGGAGGACAAAGTGGGGCGAGGAGCCGATCATATAGATGAAGAAAAGTGAGGCCGAAACAACACCAAATGTGGTAACAGGTACTTTTCTTGTTAATTCTATATATGCCAAACTGCTATTTGATTCTAGTGCGATTTTTTCTTTTTTATCAACATCATTTGCTAATTGTGCATATATGAATTATGTGCCTCTTAATGATACATTAATGGTTGATACTGCTAATAGTTGTGTATTTGTTACCTATGTGTTTGATGATTGCATAAATGAAATTGAGGTGTAACAACCCACATAAACTTGTGTACATATAATCCACATCATCATACTCATAACACAAAATGTAACATCGTTTACATAATACAGATTAACAGAAACTCTTTCTTCATTTCTACATTCAAAAGTAACTAATCATTCATGCTAAACTTTTCCCTTGCCTTTATCTTGCGAGGAATGATGACCTGCAAAACAGGTTAGTCCAACAACTGAGCGTTAGACCAAAAAGGTCTAGTGAGTGTATAATTCTCAAACAAACAATATACTTTCCAAACAACCAGTTCAGAATCAAACCTGTTCTGACACATAAATTTATTTATGTCTCTCGCGGTTACACCGCCATTGCATCTCTCTCGCGGTTACACCGCCATTACATCTCTCTCTCGCGGTTACACCGCCATTTCATCTCTCTCGCGGTTACACCGCCATTACATCTCTCTCTCGCGGTTACACCGCCATTTCATCTCAAAAACACTTCAAAAATATTCCAACACATTAACCGGATTTAAGTCCGGTCAACCTTGTCCGATTAACACTTAAAATTATTTCTTACATATTTGTCCGGATAACAAATCCGGACAATACACCGTCTAAAGCTTAACCGATTTAATACTTCGAAATATTTCAATTTCTATCTGGATAAGAGTCCGGACAATACATTGCCTAACCTTTGACCGGTTTAAAACAATCCGGTCAATACACCGCCAAACTCTTGAACGGTTTAGATGAGATCCGGTCACCTCTTGACCGGTTTAGGGAGGACTCCGGACAACACTTGGGCGGTTTAAAATAAACCGGTCACCTCTTGAGCGGTTTTCTATCCAGATGAGATTGTCCGGATTTTAATCCGGACACCACTTGAATGGTTTAAACAGTAATCCACATAAATGAAACAGAATTCATAATAACAAGTTCCAAATGCTACTAAATTGTATGTAAACAATTTATATCCAAAGCTTTAATACACTCAACTTTAGAAATCGAATATCAAAGCTTTTGAATCCTCTTCTTGCAATCCGTAAGACTTCAGAGAAAACTTTCTAAATATAGTGTGTGTGTGTGTGTGTACTTTCTTCTTCACCACTTTCTATATATAGTATAGAGGAGARGTGGTAGGCGGCACAACCAGCCGACCTCCCCCCCCCCTTTTTTTTTAAAAATTAATTCTAAATTTATCATATAAACATTACACACACACATACATACGCACACACACACACACACACACACACACATATATATATATATATTAAAGAAAATCTTAAATCAAAACTTGAAACCCGACTATTACAACATCCCCTCCTTAAAAGAATTCCGTCCCGAAATTCCATTAAGTAAACAAATAAGGATATTTCATCCGCATCTCCGATTCTAATTCCCAGGTGGCGTCTGGTCCCTTATGATAATGCCACTGAACCTTTACTAACCCAATCTCTTTGTTTCGTAGTTTCTTCACCTTGTAGTCAGTAATCTGTTCAGGGGTTTCTTCAAAACATAATCTTTCATCTACCTTAATCTCAGGTAATGGTA
>NW_020200627.1:14451-15656 GCF_001531365.2 Cynara cardunculus var. scolymus
TGGCACATACTGAATTAACAAGGAATGTACCTGTTACCACTTTAGGGTGCTCTTCCGCCTCACCTCTCATCATCTGAAAGGCTCTCCCTTTTGCATTAGACTCTGCCTGTCTTATCCCTCCCCGTCCACTTGGACTAACACGATTATCCATTTACCCACGACCTGTTGGCACATACCCAGATCCTCGACCCCCAAAATATCCAGATCCCCGACCTCCAGCAAAACCAAACCCTCGACTCTTTGCTTGCAGACAATCAGCATTAACATGTTGAGATGAATTACAAGTAAAACACCTCCACGTCACCCGACAGTCTCGAGCTATATGTCTTGGTTCCTGACACTTAAAACATACTCGAGATTCTACATTGCAATTTCCCTGATGTATCTTATGACATCAGGTACACACCCTATTAGGAAACCTTGAAACTGGTCGATTCAAATTTTCCATAAACCTCGGTCTACGGAAATCAGTTACTATAACTTCCCCCTTTCTTTTCTCCCCAGTCTTTTCTTGTGGTTGTCGATTAATGTCTTGTTCCAGAATTTTAGCAGCATCAACTGCCGCTTGAAATGTTGTCGGATTCCTGGATATCACATATTTTCGAAGATTTGACTCCAATCCCCAGATATAATTTCTCACCCTGCTGTTTTCAGATATTATATAGGCTTCAGCAAACCTAGATTGGTCCATGAAAACTTCTGTATATTGGCGGACTGACATGTTTCCTTGCTCAAGACAAAGGAAATCATCTTCTAAC
The DNA here is from genome assembly GCF_001531365.2 of Cynara cardunculus var. scolymus. Classification (NCBI taxonomy): domain Eukaryota; kingdom Viridiplantae; phylum Streptophyta; class Magnoliopsida; order Asterales; family Asteraceae; genus Cynara; species Cynara cardunculus. Next base: position 15,210 of record NW_020200627.1, read on the forward strand.
TTTCATACTGCAGCTTCAAGACAATACTGCATTTTAAACTTAACCACAAATTCTTCCCACAACATGGTCTTCAAAATGTTTGGATATGAACTGGACAGGACTTCCCACCAGTACAAGGCACTTGATCTCGAACGAGATACAGCAAATATGACTTTGTCCTCTTCTGCACTTTTACTGATTTGCAGACTCAACTCTATCTCCTTAAGCCAACGCATAGCTTTAACAGGATCACGCTCACCAGAAAACTTAGGAGGTTTACAAGCAAGAAACATCTTGATATCTCCTCCCTTTTGTGCTGAGGACAAAGTAAGGGGTACAGATGTACCAGTCACCGGTGTACTAGCTCTGGCTTCCTCCTGATAATCGGAATTTCTTACCACTTCTGGATTATTTTGGGTTGTACGTCCCAGCAAATTTACCAGACTTTCTTGGAACTTTCCCAACTCT
>NW_020200627.1:16126-40595 GCF_001531365.2 Cynara cardunculus var. scolymus
TTATATCAGTCATATATAATCTATCTTTCTCATAATAGGTTCAGCTATAACATATTCCCATGTTCATAGACCCAGTGAAACCTATTATCATAACTTTCCACACCTCTAGTTTAAGTCTAAGTATTTCGCAAATACCCAGATCCCTTAAACTAAGGCTCTGATACCAACTGTAACAACCCACATAAACTTATGTACAGATAATCCACATCATCATACTCATAACACAAAATGTAACATCGTTTACATAATACAGATTAACAGAAACTCTTTCTTCATTTCTACATTCAAAAGTAACTAAATGTCATTCATGCTAAACTTTTCCCTTGCCTTTATCTTGCGAGGTATGATGACCTGCAAAACAGTTTAGTCCAACAACTGAGCGTTAGACCAAAAAGGTCTAGTGAGTGTATAATTCTCAAACAAACAATATACTTTCCAAACAACCAGTTCAGAATCAAACCTGTTCTGACACATAAATTTATTTATGTCTCTCGTGGCTACACCGCCATTGCATCTCTCTCGCGGTTACACCGCCATTACATCTCTCTCGCGGTTACACCGCCATTTCATCTAAAAAACACTTAAAAAATATTCCAACACATTAACCGGATTTGAAGTCCGGTCAACCTTGTCCGGTTAACACTTAAAAATTATTTCTTACATATTTTTCCGGATAACAAATCCGAACAATACACCGTCTAAAGCTTAACCGATTTAACACTTAGAAATATTTCAATTTCTATACGGATAAGAGTCTGGACAATACATTGCCCAACCTTTGACCGGTTTAAAACAATCCGGTCAATACACCGCCAAACTCTTGAACGGTTTAGATGAGATCCAGTCACCTCTTGACCGGTTTAGGGAGGACTCCGGACAACACTTGGGCGGTTAAAAATAAACCGGTCACCTCTTGAGCGATTTTCTATCCGGATGAGATTGTCCGGATTTTAATCCGGACACCACTTGAATGGTTTAAACAATAATCCACATAAATGAAACAGAATTCATAATAACCAGTTCCAAATGCTACTAAATTGTATGTAAATAATTTATATCCAAAGCTTTAATACACTCACCTTTAGAAATCGAATATCAAAGCTTTTGAATCCTCTTCTTGCAATCCGTAAGACTTCAGAGAAAACTTTCTAAATATAGTGTGTGTGTGTACTTTCTTCTTCACCACTTTCTATATATAGTATAGAGGATAGGTGGTGGGCGGCACAACCAGCCGACCTCCCCCCCTTTTTTTAAAAAAATTAATTCTAAATTTATCATATAAACATAACACACACACATACATACACACACACACACACACACATATATATATATATAAATATATATATGTTAAAAAAATCTTAAATCAAAACTTGAAACCCGACTATTACATGAGGGGTGTAGGCTGTCGATCTGATTATTCCCTATGCTGATAAAAGAATTCGACGTTGTAATGATAATGGATTGGTTAGTTGAAAATCGGGCTGGTATTTTATGTAACAAGAAAATGATCAGTATTGATCTGCCGGAAAAAGGACCAATTGTTATTTATGGTGATCGGCAAGATCACCATACCAACTTGTTAATAGTTCTGAAAACCTGAAAATGTATTCATAAAAGATGTCAAAGCTATTTGGCTTATGTTATAGAATCAAAAAAAGAAAAAGGTAAGCAAAAGTCAATTCCGGTAGTATGTGACTTTCCAGAAGTCTTTTCGGAAGAATTAACTGGTTTGCCACCTGATAGATCTATCAAGTTCAAGATTGATTTGGTACCCAGGGCAACACTAGTGGCAAGAGCACCGTATCGGTTAGCGCCATCGGAATTAAAAGAGTTGGTTACTCAGTTGAATGATATTCTTCACAAGGGTTTCATCAGACCAAGTACCTCACCTTGGGGTGCTGCGGTTTTGTTTGTTAAAAAGAAAAACGAATCAATACGGATGTGTATTGATTACCGGGAATTGAACAAGCTAACCATTAATAATAAGTATCCTCTAACAAGAATCGATGATTTATTTGATCAACTGGTGGGAGCCTGTTACTTCTCAAAAATCGATTTGCGGTTGGGATACCATCAGTTAAAATTTAGAGAAGAAGATGTTGCTAAGACTGCTTTCCGAACATTGTATGGGCATCATAAGTTTTTGGTTATGCCTTTCGATTTAACCAATGCTCCTTCAGCTTTCATGGATCTGATAAACCGAGTATGTAGTGAATATCTCGATAAATTCGTTATTGTGTTTATCGATGATATTCTTATATACTCGATATCTGAAAAAGAGCATGCTGAACGCTTTCGCCTGATCCTTGAACTTTTAATGAAAGAAAAGCTATATGCCAAATTGTCCAAATGTGAGTTTTGGTTAAGAAAAGTTCAATTTCTGGGTCACATTATATCTGAAGCAGGAGTGAAAGTTGATCCTGCTAATATCGAAGCAGTAGAGAAATGGGATGCATCGAGAACTCCTTTTGAAGTCCGTAGTTTTCTCGGGTTAGCAGGTTACTACCGGAAGTTTATTCAAGATTTCTCTACAATTGCAATACCACTAACGAAGTTGGCTCGGAAAAATATTAAGTTTCAGTGGGAAGAAGTTCAACAAAAAGCTTTTCAATTATTAAAGGATCGTCTTTGCAGCGCTCCAGTTTTGTCTTTGCTAAAGGGATCAGAAGATTTCATGGTCCACAATGATGCTTCATAATTGGGTTTGGGTTGCGTACTGATGCAGAGAGAAAAATTTATTACTTACGCATCCAGACAATTGAAGGATCATGAAAAAAAGTATCCAACGTATGACATGGAGCTTGCCGCGGTAGTTTTTGCTCTGAAAATTTGGAGGCATTACTTGCTGGGGAATAAATGTTTGCTTTTGCTTTTAGGGATTGGGTTTTCAAAATCCTAGCCTTTCCTTGTCTTCATTGTCAATGGTTGTTGCTCCAAATCCCACTGTGTTAGGACTGAAAAATCAATATTAATTGTATTCGTCTTGAAAGTTAAATATAGTCTATAATTGACTTTTCTTATAGGAGTTTGACTTTGACTATGTTTAGTAGGTTTGACCATATAAATATGGTTAGTCTTTGTAATTAGATGGAAGAGAGCTCATTTGTAAGATTTCATACGTAATATCAAGTTTGACTGAGCTTTGAATGTGTTGACCTTTTCTCTCAATATTCATATACATGTTCTTAATGCATTATCCAAATCTGCCATAATATGGAGCTTCATGAAGATTGATCAGTGATTTTAGGGATAAACACACTGTAGCCTCTTCTTCGAGCTTAGTGAAGACATCTGCTGACTCTGAGTATTCAGCTTCAGTGGATGTTGCCTCTAACTCTATAGGACCCAAAGAAAAATGGGTACCAAAGCAAATTTAATCTGTTTTCGTGTGCAGAAATTCAAAGGCATTTGGTATCTCGATAGTGGATGCTCGAGACACATGACTGGAGACAAATCCCTACTCATTGACTACAAGGATGAAAGAGACCCTTCCCTAACCTTTGGAGGACACGGAAAAGGATATACCAAGGGCTTTGGTATGTTAACCAACAGTGCAACTAATTTAAAACATGTTGCATATGTTGAAGGACTGAAGCACAATCTTCTTAGCATCATTCATCTGTGTGACAAAGATTTCACAATAAAATTTTATAAAAATTCATGCTACATCTTCGACAAGGATGATAAGGTTGCTCTAACCGATTATCTCCTAGAGAATGTATACATCATCAACATGGATTCTCCTCTAACTGAGAACATCTGTTTTCTCTCTAAAGCCTCGTCAAACATCAACATGAAGACACTAAGTGAGCTGTCTCAAAATGATCTCGCCACTGGTCTTCCTCAACACATCTTTGCAAATGAATATTTTAGCTCAGCTTGTGAGAAAGGAAAACATACAAGGGCTAGCTTCAAGTCTAAGCAAGTCTCTTCAGTAACCTCTCCACTTCGGTTATTGCACATGGATCTCTTTGGTCCAGTCAACGTGCAATCAATAGTTGGAAAGATATATACACTTGTCATTGTTGATGAGTATTCCAGGTACACTTCGGTCTTCTTTCTTAGATCCAAAAGTGATGCACCTGAAGAAATTATTTCGTTCATCAAACGCATAGAAGTACTTAACAACATTAAGGTACGATCTATCAGAAGTGACCATGGAACTGAATTAAAAAATAGTTCAAAATGGATAGCTTTTTTGAGAACAAAGGAATTTCTCACAACTTCTCATCTGTGAGAAATTCATAACGAAATGGAGTCGCTGAAAGAAGAAATCGAACAATCATTGAGGCTTCTCGATCCATGTTCAGCGAGTCCCATCTCCCTACTCAATTATGGGCAGAAGCTGTTAACACTGCTTGCTTTACTCAAAAGCGGTCGTTAATCATTAAGAGATTCAAGAAGATGACTTACGAACTCTTCCATAGCAGAAAGCCTCTTATCTTTCTTCACATATTTGGTTGCACTTGTTACATTCTCAACAAATGTGACCAACTTGGAAAGTTCGATCACAAAGCTGATGAAAGAATCTTTCTTGGATATTCTTTAGTATCCAAAGCCTTTAGAGTATTCAACAAACATCAACAAACCATAGAAGAAACGATCCATGTAACTTTTTGTGATAACTGGGTTTTGGTTATCACCTAAGGTAGTTATTATGTGATAGTGGATATGTGATTAATTGTTATAATTAATCATCTGGATACATGTTTACATGAGATTAGTATATGAATATGTTTATATTATCATGCATGTAATTGTGGTAAAATATGAATGAAATGTTATATACATGTGTGGGCGCATGTGTAGATGTATTATACGTGTGTGCATGAAATTAGTATACATGCGTAATGGTCCCTGTATGTTTAACTGCCTTTCCCTTAATCGAAAGGTATAAATAGGAAGGGTTTAAGGGAAGGAAAACTTTCTTGCCTTTCTTGGAAATAATTAAGAGGGAGGAGTTGTAGTGAGTTTTCATTTTAAGTCTGGAATTGAGATCAATTTGGTAGTTGTTTTCATATTGGTATTTCATCTTCAACTTCTGAATTTTCATAAGGTGAGTTTTACTACATACAAAACATCATTTGCATTTGATTTGATTATTGGTTTGGAATTTTGATATGATGTATTAAAAATGTTGAATTTGTTCTTGATATCTTCAATGACCGAATTAAGTCTATTCACCGGCCACTGAGTCGACCGGATTGGGAGTGTCCGGTCACCATGTTGTCCGGATTAAGTGTTAGAATGTTATTGAAGCTTGTATCTAGACATAGTATAGTCCGAAGAGGGCATGTCTGGTCATTGTTGACCGATAAGAATTTTTTACCCGGACACCTTGCTGTCCGATGAAGGTATATCCGGTCGAGTGCTGTCCGGATTAAGGGTTGTGTTCGATCGTCTTGTATGAGTCTGAATTTTATGATGTCCGGAGAAAGTGTACGACCGGATAAAGTGTTCTTGTTTTAATGTCAAGGATCGTTCGGATGAGACTGTCCGGATAAGTGTTGTCCGGACATGTGTTGTCCGGGTAGACTTGTCCAGACATATATTGTTCGGATATGAGAAAGCTTAACGTGAAGACTATTGAACTTGAGTTTTGATGAATGGGATTTCTCACAATTAACTTTTATTTGGGTCTGAAATTGTTATATTGTGAAAAGAGGTATTCTATATCTTTTAAAGTAGAAAAGATAATGTTTATATCAGACGTGGTGACATAAGTCTATTATGATTTGAAACTGTATTTTGAGAAATGTTTCTACAAGACATGGTGACAGAAGTTTGTTTTGGAATGAAACCTTGTTTTAAGAGATATTTCCCCTAGACGTGGTGACATTTGTCTGTTCTAGATTGGAACTGGGTGTTGGGTACTTCTAAACGTGGTGACGTAAGTCTGTTCTAGTAAGTAACCCTGTTTTATAGAAGGAATAAGGGTGACATATCAAGGATAGGTGTACCTATGGATATAAGTGTTGGAACCTAGATACTCTTAATTCTCAGAAAACACAGTTGATAAATAATATGATTGAAATACAAACAGTGTACCGAGTATGATCAAGCGAAATATTCAAAAAGTATATGTAACACCCCCAAATCCATACATTGCATAAAACACATATTATATTCATATAATACATGTTTTCCCCCACATAGGTCCATAATACAAGAGACTTATACTATAAAAATATACAACTCAAAAATTTCAAAAGTACATGCTCTTGTATCTTAATATTTAAACTCCAAAACATGGCTAGTTAAGATCTTCATACAGCTAAGCACATAGGAAAATAGTTCACAAAATGCTCTTTCCCTTATTATCATTACCTTCACACATATTTTGAAGACACAAAATAAGGGTTAGACATGAATGTCTAGTGAGAATCCCTTTTTATGTAATGCAGGGTGAAGATCACCAATATATTTAAACCATTTCATAGAATGAAGGATAAAACCACATTCTATTTGAGTCCATCGGACCTTTGGTCCAAAACCACACTTAGGAAATATTTCAACTCATAAGAGGACCAGAGCCCCTCTGGTTCCTCTACCAAAGCCTCTGGTCCTTTGACCAGAGCCTTTGGTTGTACTAACCAGTGCCTCTTGCTCAAGTAATTCCTCATAATATTCCTTGTCTAGACTTTGTAAATAAGGAAATAACTTTTCCATAACGAAAAATTGATTAAAAGAGAGTTCACGTTCCACCAGAGCCTCTGGTTGTACTAACCAGAGTTTCTGGTTCAAAAGGCAAGACCAACGAGTGCTTCTGTTTCAACGTGTAGGCCAACCAGAGCCCCTCTGGCCTGTCTTTTGTAAGAAAATTTTCTAAGTATAAATTTTTTTTCTTAAAACTTCTTAAAATATGATTTTCACACAGAAGCTCTTATCAATAGATATAGAGCCTCTGGTCCAATTAGTACATTAAGAACATGCATACTTCTTAAATCAAATAACCAGAACCCTCTGGTCCAATAGTGAGGACCAACTAGAGCTCCTCTGGTTCCTCATAAAAATGGACATTCTGTTCCAAAACACTTTTAACCAAAATTAATGACCATAGGCCATATTTTCTCGTAACCATAACAACAATACTATTATTTCTAATAAGAACAACATCTCTAAATTCTCAAATCACCAAGAAGTGAGAACTCCAATCTGTTGTAATCTTAAAAGATATAATAGCAATAGTTATACCATGCACACACAACAACCATCCTTATTACATCCAAAATTCCCCTTAATAGCAACAACTATATCCATCACACACATAACGACCATCCTTATTTCCCCTGAAAATCTTATGAACTATTTCATCCAATGACAGGCTACAATCATTTCTGTCATAGTGAACCTCGTTTATAGTTTTAGACAATTATGATCTCAAAACAGGTTTATACTCAAACCTTTCAAACCACAAGAACAATCTATTCTATATATGATTTCTCAAATCATCTGATCCTTTTTAAATCCTCAAAACAGGGTATTGTTCCCAAATTGTTTTCAAAGAACAGTTTCTGATTTAATCTCTTCAAAACAGATTCTAATTTTAGAATCTTAAAACATATCTTTTAAAACTGTTTAGAAACAGTTTCACCAAATTCCTTTTTAAGTCTTAAACCATCTGTAATCAATAGTTTATAAAATCAAACAGCAGATTAAAACTCACAGTTTTTAAACAAACAATAATTCAAAAACTCACCTTAAAATCACAGATTATGTAGATAATAATACACAACAAATAATCAGAATCTTTAAACAACAATATTCTTCAAGAATACTTTCTAAGAACACCTTCACCGCCTTTAAACTCTTTTTTTTTCTCTCTCTCTCTCTCTCTTTCAACACGTTTCTTTTCCAAAAGATAAAGTGATAAGATGAAATCTTATCTTTTTCTCTCTTTCAAATCCTTTCAAAGGCGGTGGAGGATTTTATCATTTAAATATGGTTTGGGACGGTGCAAGATATTAATTTTTTAAAACCCTTTCTTAACAGTGAAGATATCTCATCTTCATATAATAAAATATTCAACTTCTCATGTGTGATTCACATCTCATTTAGGCACATATAAATCATGTATGCATAATATCAGATTCCACGCATATACATAATCCATGCAAATATTAGCATAATTATGCATGCTGTCACATAATTCACATAATAAACACATGAGGTTATCTTGACCCATGTTTGCAGAAAACCCGGTTATAACATTTCCTCATCCTTAGAAGAATTATGTCCCGGAATTCATTCAAATAACCAAGCATATCGGGTTTTCATATCAGATTCCAGTTCCCATGTTGCTTCTGAACCCTTATGAAAATGCCACTGTACCTTTACTAGTCTGATCTCTTTATTTCTCAATACCTTGGTCTTTCTGTCAGTTACTGCCTCTGGTGTTTCCACAAAATTCAACTTATTGTCAAGTTTGAGCTTAAGAAGTGGTATCGCTAGATTCGGTTTTGCTGAACACTTTCGTAGATTCGATACATGAAAGGTACTATGAATTAGGTTGAGCTCCTCTAGTAATTCTAACTGATAGGCTACCAGTCCAACCTGTTTACAGCTTCTAAATGGTCCAATATACCTTGGACTAAGCTTTTCTTTCTTCCCGAATATCATAACACCCTTCCATGGGGATACTTTTAACATTACACAATCCCTTACATTGAACTCAATCGGCTTCCTCCGTTTGTCGGCATAGCTTTTCTGACGATCTTGTGCAGTCTTAATTCTTGTACGAATTTGTTCAATCTTTTCAGAAAGTTGTTTGCAAAATTTCAGGACATGTTAGTCCACTATGATCAATCTTCAAGTAAGCTTTAATGAATCCATGGTAGATTAATATATATGAACATTAAGAACATGAGAGGAGATTGAGAGAGAAAGTCAAACTCAGTCAAACTTTATTATACGAAAATGAATTTTACAATGAATCTCATACAAAATCACTAAAGACAAAAGCCTTATATAGGGTCAAAGATGAACCCCTCTAAGTCAAAGTCAAATATTACACAAAGTCAAACACGATGTCTAAAACAATTATAGACAATTTTATCTTTGAAGACGAATACAATTTAACATAGAAATTCAGTCCTAACATTCTCCCCCTTTGATTTAGGCACGAAAGAATTTGAGCGCATTGAATCTCGTTTGAACTTTGTCTCTTTAAGCTCTTTATGACTTCTTCAAAAATCTTCAATTTGAAATCTTCAAACAACTTGTTGAGAAAATCTTCTAACATTCTCCCCCCTCGAATGTAGAACAACAATGATCTTCTCTTTTAACAATGTAAAACAATATCAACAACAATCTTCAGAATTGATCTTCAAGATACGATCTTTAAGAATCTTCAGACAAACAAATTCTAACATTCTGTCCAAAAACGAATTTCTTCAGACAAAATCTCACAAACTTTCTTCTTCAAAATTAAACAATCTCTTCGACGAGAAATCTTTATCAGTAAACTTTTGAAAAAATGATCTTCACATTCAAAAACTCTCAGACATTGTAGCACATGAATAATCTTCAGTAATAATCTCCAGTCACACTTCTTTTGAGTCTTTTGCCATCATTGAAGTTACTCCCCCTTGATCTTTACAACATATTCCCCTTATATCATTCGAAATTGAACATTCCATTCATTGTTACACACTCCCCCTTATGATGAAATAAGAATCATTACATCATACTTAAGAATGAATGAAATCTTCAGCAAGAACCGTCAAATCATAAAAGTGTAAGCAGATCTTTACAAATCCACTTGTATAATCTTTTACAGATTTAGAGGAAATGGGAAGGTAACAACCAATTTCAACGTATGAAAACATGAAATTGATTTCAATCTTATAAAAAGATTGGTTAGTGAGTATAACTGATATACTCAGTACAACGGATGTATTTCATATATGAGACTTTTTAAGGTTCATCTCACCAGGTCTTCCATTCAATCATTGATATCTTATGAAAAGTATATCTATGAATGTTTTGGCAAAATAACATATAAAATGCAATATGTGTAGTGTAGAAAGGTAAAGCAACATATGCTTCTATTTAGGGTCAAAATGATAAACCGTGTGGACTACACAAATTTATCRGACTCAATTAATGATCAAAAAGACTTGAAGGGGGGACATATATCCTTTTGATTCGATAACAAATTTCTCTGAATGAGAAATTGATAGAATGTGAGTTGGTTCCCTAAGTGTTGTTGAAACACTTATCTGTTAAGAGATAAATGAGTAGCTGGTGTGGTTGTGACAAGAATTGGCCTGGGCTTTTCCTTTTTCAATATTAGTCTCGAAAGAATTAAGAACTAATAGATTACGTGGTATGCCCGGAATTTAGAAGTTTACAACATGATTCTTATAATCTTTTAATCATGACAGAACTCTCATCAATTCTTTTGGCTCACAACAACTACCCCTCTCTTTTTCATTTTTAAGCTCTGCACACAAACCCTTTAAGAGTTTAAGCTCACTCAGATATGGTTGTCCTCTTGGGTAGGTTTGTCGGTTCTGACATTCCATAGAGGTATTTCTGTTCAGCACTCAGTCCCTCCTAAAATAACAGTATGCTCAGTTGATCACATCAGTTGATCAAAAATAGTATTTCAAATAAAGCACAATGACCGGATAAAAAAATGATCAAGATATTTGGCTTTTAAGCACAATCAAACAAGGAGTGATACGCAAAATCAAATTAGTCAGTATGCGAGAAAATGAAGATTTATAAATACAAGTTTACAGAATCTAATATTCAAATAATTAATGAATGTGTATCAATCAAAGTAAAAAAAAATCAGAAAACAAACTTTGACTACTAACGAGCGTATTATCACCGGAAATGATTTTCATTTTTAAGAGACGTGATAATAACAATTTGAAGAATAGCTGAAACAAGTATTGGAATTATGCTCGATGAGAAATTACGCAAGTAAAATCTCAGGAAATACCTGTTTAGAAAATGTACTCGTTTCCTTAAACAAATTTCACTTTCCGAAAAACATTTATTCAAAAATTCTAGAGACTCCCCCTAGAAAGTAGATTTAAGTAATGTTTCAGTTCAGCTCAAAAATTAAAAAAAAAATAAAGGAAACATTTTTAGCACGGGTCCTAAATTGGGTGTTTAGAAACCACAATGTTTAAGTACGGGTCCTAAACTGAATGATTAGAAGCCTCTGTTTGGACAAATTACAACTCCCCCTGAATTAGTACATCATCGCAGTAATGACACACCTGCAAAATAAGATCAACAGATTTTGGTACGCAAACAAATTTGGGTCCTTATTTGTTAGTATCAGGTTGCAGGATGTTATAACTGCCAAACCATCTATTGTTATTAGATGTTTTCTTTTTCGCGCTTTTAACATGATGATTATATACATAATAAGATCCATACCAATTATTATTATCATACCTGTTATTACCTTTCCAATTCTTCTGAAATCTGTTATCGTCTGTCCACCTGTTGTACCTCTTCCTATTCACAAAATCAGTATTATTGCATGTGGAACACATGATCCTTTTCTTGCGAAGATTTATCAAGTCAGAAGTGGATCTCACAAAACAAGGAAGATTATTGTTAGTAACAACAGAATTAAGGGACGAAACAGATTCAAACTTATTGACCCAAATGCTTTTAACTTTAGAATAATTGGGTGATCCAATGGCGTACCCTTGATAGTACTAATTATAAGAACAAGAATAGTTCTTAGAAACAGTAGATTTAGGGGTTCTTGAATAACTGTTCGATTTGGAACAGTCATAGAAGCTGGTTTTACACTGTGAAGGAGAATCAGTTAAGCTTTGAGCGTGAGAAATGTCTTTGACTTTCTTTAAAAGCTGGTCTCGTTCGATAGCAACTAAATCATACTTCTCTTTGAGTTCAGTTCTCATTTTCTGTTCAGTTTCAAGTTCTGTCTTCAGATCAGACAATATACTTGAAGTATCCTGGAGTTTACCTTCTAACTCCTTCTTCAGCTTCTCAAATTTATTCTTCTGATTGTCAAACTCTCTTCTCTCTGCATCTGAGCTGCTCTGCTCATTCTCAGAAGCAATATCGAGCCACTTTTTCTTTTCAGCAAGCTCTTTAGCCATAGCTGAATATTTCTTTGAAATATTTCTCTTTTCAAGCACAAATAATTTCTTCTCTTTGTCTAAAGCCTTCTGCTTTTGAGCAATGCTTTCAGACATTTTCTAATTCTGGCTCATACATTCTTCTTTGATGTCTTTTTTCTCTTTATCAGTCTTGGCTCATTACAAGATGATCAGCTGCTCAAAATCAGAGATCTGCTTTAAAAGCATTTTCGCGTTCAGCTCGAGAGAGTTGATCTTATTTTCATAAGACACGCGATCAGTACCAAACTTTTTCTCTAATTCAATCACCTTCTTCTTCTCTTTCTCAAATTGATTCCTTTCAGTGTTCAAAATCTTCCCAATTTCCAAAACTTTTCCTTTCTCTAAGTCCAGTAATTTTCTTAACTCACTCAGATCACTCTCAGACTTATTAAGTTTAACAGTGAAGTCCTCAGTCTCAGTATTATTCCTTGGAGAGTTTCTCTCAATCTGTAGTGCACTTTTAACCTCTTGAAATTTACTAAACAAATCCTTATTGGCTTTACTCCAACTTTTCAAATCATCATCTTAATCTTTTCTGACAGAATTTAGAGTATTTCCAACTTTTCAATCCTATACACGAAGTCCTTCTCAATTCTTTCACATTTTTCTTTATGATCCCGTTTCAAATCTTTAATATATTCCTCATTTGCATGGTTTTCATAGAACATATTCAAATATTTCTCTTTGTAGTCTTGTATGCTCTTTTCCATCTCAGAAACTTTTACTTTCAAATCCATATTCTCCTTCTCAAAAGAAACTGTCATTTTCAGAAATCAGATTGATCAAAGGATCTAATGCGTTGAAATCAATCAAAGAAAGCAAAATCAATTAAGCTAAAAAAAAATAACAGAAAACCACAAAAACTGTTGAGAAAACAAGAAAAAAAGCGAAAATCGTCAAAAATCAGTGAAAACGGTCAAAAATCATTAAAAACGGACAGGAACTGTTGAAAACAGTTATAAACTGTTAAAAACAGTCAAAAACAATTAAAACTGATAAGAAACAGTTTACGGGACACAAAACGATTCAAAAAGTCTTAAAACAGTTAAAAAACAGAAAAAAAACAAATAAAATCAGTTAGGCTAAAAAACAGTTAAAAAAATCAGATCCAAAAGAAAATTTTGAAATCTAGAAAAAAAAAATAAAAGCTAAAACAAAAAATTAAAGTTGACAAAAAAAATTGGGCCAAAAAACATAATAAAAGAAAAAAATGGGCTAAACACTAAAAAAATGGGCTTGGGAACAAAAACAACCCAAAATTAAAACTTTTTAGGGCCCAAACCAAAAACACATCTATTAAAGGAACGATTTAAATCGGACAATGGCCGAGGAAGCTAAATCGGATGATGCAGTTCCGGCTAGGCTCTTGACCGATGCAGACACATTCGACAGTGAGCGATGAAACTTGAATCAAACACAGAGATGAGCGATGAAGAAATCCAGACAAAGGTGTATTCGAGGAATGATGCGAGCGATGAAAGTCAAATCCGGTTGAAGGTATGTCCGGATTAGAAGTGCAAAATATGGCTAAGTCTAAATCGGCTAAGTTCTTGAACGAGGTGGACCTTGAATACGGGTAAGTCTTTGTGCGATAAAGTCCTAAATCAGATGGAGCTGTTGAGTGATGTTGTGTGATGAACAAAATCCGGACACAGTGTTAGGCGAGGTAAGTCTAAATCGGATGAATCTGTGCGATTTATCTTGAATCGAATGGACACTTGAAATCTTGAAACCGACTGCATTAAATCTGGATATAGCGTGCGATTTAGCAAGAACCCAGCTGACTTGTTAATCTACCTAGAACCTTCAAACAAGAGTCTGTGCGAGTAAGCAGGAACTAGGATGAAATAGTGAAAATCAGATATTCCCAAATCAACGACTTAGATTGTGATAAAGATGAAAAAGGAACGGATTTCATTATGAAAAGCAATTAAGTCAAAACCGGTTATGAAGGTGTGCGATTAAGGATAAAATCGATCAAAGAAGTCCAGTTTAGATCAGATCTGATCAAGGTATTTTCGATTTAGAGAAATCCGTTTAAAAGGCTTGAGCGATGTAGAGCCTAAATCGGTTGATCCTATGTCCGGGATACCTGAATAAGGTAGACCTTTTGTGCGATTTAGACTAAACCGGTCACCCTTTGTGCGATTTAGACTAAACCGGTCACCCTTTGAGCGATTTACCTTGAAGACAGAATCCTTGTGAGCAACCAATCCAAATCCGACAAGCTTATACACAATTTACTTCAAATACGGTCAAGCCTTATTGAGCGATTTGGACAGATAGGATGAAGATGAATATGGTTCAAATTTATGTGCGATTTGGAAAGGAACACAGTCAAGGTTTGCGATTTAGAAGGTTTGCGATTTAGAAGGTTAAGATTTTGATCGACAAATCTACAAATCAAGAAACCTGCAATTAATGTGAAAATCGGATAAATGTTTCTCTGATTATGTGTAAGATTTAGACTTAGAAAGGTCCAGCGATTTATATTTAGGAATGCTCTTCGATTCGAATAAGCTGATTTTCAAATCCAAAATCGACTCTATCAAGGTTAGCTCATCACTCAGAAAAGAAGTCCGATTAGTTGAAAAAAAGGTGCGATAAACTCCAAATTTGGTCAAGAAGCAGGCAATTAGATGAAGAACACAAGCGATTTAGATGAACCAAATAAAGAACCAAAAGAACAGATGAGAAAAACTTGAAACTATATGGGCCTTTGAGTGTTGAAAGTCCAATCCAGTTGGGCCTTGAGAGATTTAGACTAAAAAAGAAATGTAAAAACACAAAAACAACAAAATATTGAATTTTTTTTTGGATCAAACTAAACTAAAAAATGAAGAACATGAGATGAATTTATTAAAAACCAGAAAATTTTCTTCAAGAATCTTCAAATCCGTTGATTTCTCTTCGTGATTTCTTGCAATTTCTGCTATGATATCAATTGATAGTCCTTTATGATGATCAATCTTCAATAATCTTCAATAATCCATGACAGATCTAGATTTTCAATCAAGAACATGAGAGAAGATAGATGAGAGAGAAAGTCAAACTCAGTCAAACTTCATTATACGAAAATGAATTTTACATGAAGCTCATACAAAATCACTAAAGACAAAGCTTTATATTGGGTCAAAGATGAACCCTTCTAAGTCAAAGTCAAATATTACACAAAGTCAAACACGATGTCTAAAACAATTATAGATAATTTTATCTTTCAAGACGATTACAATTTAACACAGAAATTCAGTTCTAACAGGACCTGTCAATTGCTTTTCACCTACCTCATTCCAACACAACGACTTCATAAGGTGCCGCTTGGATGCTGGAGTGATAACTGTTATTGTAGGCAAATTCTATCAATGGTAAACATTCATCCTATGATCCCCCGAAGTCAATTACACAAGTTCTCAACATGTCTTTGAGTGTCTGGATGGTTCTTTCGCTTTGTCCGTCCGTTTGTGGGTGATAAGCCGTACTTAATCTGATTGTGATTCCAAGGCTCTTTGCAGACTTTCCCAGAATTTTGAAGTGAAGCGACTCTCTCTGTCAGATATAATGGATAATGGAACAACATGTCTAATCACGATTTCCTTGATGTAGATTTGAGCCAATCTTTCCAAGGAATAAGTTTCTTTCATCGGTAGGAAATGTGCAGACTTTGATAGTCGATATACTATTACCCAAATTGCATCATAACCTTTCGGTGTTCGAGGTAAATTCATGATGAAGTCCATCGTAATGTGATCCCATTTCCATACTAGTATTTCTAATGATTGTAGATTTCCATAGGGTCTTTGGTGCTCAATCTTAACTTGTAAACAAGTTAGACATCATTCCACATATGCTACTATATCTTTCTTGAGACTTGGCCACCAAAAAATAGACTTCAAGTCCTTGTACATTTTGTTGGTACCTGGATGAATCGAATAGTGGGATTTGTAACTTTCATTCAATATGGTTTCCCGTGTATTCCCATAACTTGGTACCCATATTCGGCCTTGGAAACATAACATTCCTTCATCATTTGGCTTCATGGAGGAAATTATTTTACCCACTTTTTCTGACTTCTTGTTTTCTTCTTTGACAACCTCTATTTGGCATCTTTGTATCTCCATATGCAAATCTGGAGTAAGACTTATTTTCATTGCCACTGCCTTGATAGTTCCACTTTAGTATTTGCGGTTTAAGGCGTCAGCTACCACATTAGCCTTTCCTGGGTGATACAGAAGTTCATAGTCATAGTCAATAACTAATTCAATCCATTGTCGTTGTCTCATATTTAACTCTTTCTGGTTGAACAGATGCTAGAGGCTTTTGTGATCCATATAAATCTTACACTTCGTTCCCAATAGGTAATGCCTCCAAATCTTTAAAGCAAAAACCACGGCCGCCAATTTCATATCGTGAGTTGGATATTGTTTTTCATGATTTTTTAATTGTTGAGATGCATATGATATGACTTTCCCTCTTTGCGTCAAGACACAGCCTAAACGCAACTTTGATACATCACTATATACCACAAAGTCTTCAGTTCCATCGGGTAAAGATAGTATCGGAGCACTGCAAAGATGGTCTTTTAATAACTGAAAGGCTTTATGTTGTTCCTTTTCCCACTGAAATTTAATATTCTTTCGAGTCAATTTCGTTAGAGGGAGGGCTATTTTAGAGAAATCTTGGTAGACATGCGGTAATAGCCTGCCAATCCCAAGAAATTTCAAACTTCAGACTGTGTCTTTGGTGCCTTCCATTTGGCAACGGCTTCGATCTTTGCTGGATCAACTTTCACCCTACCTCAGATATAACATGTCTCAAAAATTGTACTTCTCTTAACTAGAATTCACACTTTGACAGCTTTGCGTATAACTTCTCTCTTTTCAAGAGTTCTAGTATAACTTCTCTCTTTTCAAGAGTTCTAGTATCAACCGAAGGTGTTCTGCATGCTCTTCTTTGATTTTAGAGTATATGAGAATATCTTCGATAAATACAATAACAAATTTATCAAGGTATTCTCTACATACTCGATTCATTAAATCCATGAAAGCTGCAGGTTCATTAGTCAAAACGAATATCATAACTAGGAATTCATGGTGCCCGAACCTGGTTCGGAATGCCATTTTTGCAATATCATCTTCTTTAACTTTTAACTTATGGTAAACTGATCGTAAATCAATTTTGGAGAAATAACTGGCTCCTACCAGTTGATCAAACAAATCATCAATCCTGGGCAATGGATATTTGTTCTTTATGGTCATGTTCAGTTTGCGATAGTCAATACACATACACATAGTACCATCTTTTTTTTTCACAAACAACACTGAAGCTCCCCATGGTGAAGTACTCGGCCTGATAAATCCTTTGTCCGACAAATCTTTCAATTGTGTGACCAATTTCTTAAGTTCAGACATAGCTAATCGATATGGTGCTTTGGCTACGGGTGCTGCTCCAGGTATCAAATCAATTCCAAATTCAATAACTCTGTCTGGAGGTAGCCCTGACAAGTCTTCTGGAAAGACTTCAGGATAATCACTGACAATTGGAATTAGTTCTTGCTTATTATTTTCTTTCTTGACATCAATTATGTAAGTTAAAAATCCTTGGCATTTCTTTTGAAGACATTTTCTAGCTTTCATAACTGATAACAGACTGGTGCGATGACCCTGATGATCACCATAAATAACAACTGTCTCTCTTTCTGGCAATATTATTCTAATCATCTTTTTATCACAAACATTGTTGGCCTGATTCTCGGCCAACCAATCCATTCCTACTACTACATCAAACTCTTTGATAGGCATGAGAAATAATCTGATGGATAATTCACAACCCTCAATCATGATTGTTGGAACCCTGGTACTCTTAATTTGCAGTAAAACACAGTTTATAAATAATAGGAACGAAAACAAACAGTGTACCACGAATGATTAATAGAAATATTCAAAGTATAAATAAGAACACTGAAAAGACTTGAATATGTCGAATGCATTTATTGATGAATGTAAAGAACAATCAGAAATCGTAATCTCACAATAATTCGGTATAGTATAAGTCGACTCTCTCAAGTTTTTTAAACCTGAAGAGGAAGCCTCCTTATATACGCCTAGGTCTAACAACTATGCTATAAAATAGGCTTGATATTCTGAGCTGACTAGTCTGCATCCTTATCTTTGACTTCCCTTGAAAAGCGGAGCAGACTTTGTTAAGCCGCCTCAAATCAGTTAGACGCTTGCGAGAATGTCTAGGCTATCACGCGCGTTCCATGGAGAAAGTGACCAGAAGCTCTGCTTGTAACATACAAAAGCTTAGCATGTACTATGCAGAGGTTCTGCATATGTAGATGCTCTGGGTCTTGAAGTTGTAGCTTTGTGTCAAGCGCTTATGCTTTTTGGCACATAAGACTTGATCGTCCACGGGGATAGAGCTTGGGCTCTGTATGAATGGAACCTTCACTCTTGAGTAAGAGCTCTGGTTCTTGATCTTCTGCATGAGAGCTCTTAGTCCAGACSGCTTCAATAGACTAAATCCTATTGACTAAAGTAAGAGACTTCTTACTTACACTTTTATAGGTTGGGGTCTGACAATCTCCCTCTAAGTGTAAATAAGGCAGACTCTTACTTGAATTACAAAACATAAAGTCTAATTGAAGCCAGAGGTTAAAAGGAACCTCTGATTTACATTCACTATCCAAAAAAGTACAATATGATTGAATGGAAATTACATTGACTTAAAGATAGTAAAAATACTAACAAAAGATAAGGTCTAAATGTTTTGAAGTCTGATGAACTTCCTAAGAAGTTCACGAAACTCTAGCATGTTGCGAATTGACCTTAAGATGATTTTTGACCTTTCCTTTGCTCCCAGGGAGTTGTCTCTGCTCCTGACTAGATTATCCCTGATGTAGCACATAGTAGAGTTTGAATACTTGTAGTTCTGGTTATCTCGAAAAAAAATCTTCCTTTGTTGTGCATTTTGAAATACCACTCCCACTTCTGATTCCACCAATACAGTCCAAGAGGGGATGCTATTGATGCCCTGCAGATCTTAATTTGGTGCAGCAACAGTCAATTGATCCACTCCTAGATCCAGAGCTAGTGGAAAATCAAACATGCATCTGAAGTCGAGAAAGTCTGTCATCGTTTGTCTTATAGCAGAGTTGACCACAACATATTTAAGCCTCTTATCCTTCTTGTGGAGTGTGAAATAATACAGAGATAGAAGATCCCATGGATTCAAATTTATAAGGTCACAATCTGTGAACCTGTAGATCTGTCCGTGAGACCTCTCCGCCGTATACTCATGGAAGACGATCTGATTATGCGCGAAGGTACGCTTCTTGATGTCAAGGACTTGTTTGATTCCATCGACGAAGTGGACTGTAGTGATCGACTGTGTGTAGCGATTTAGGAACCTCTGCCTGATATTCTCTTGGACCATTGGATGAAGACTGATATTTTGAACCGGTGTCTCTTCTCGCAGGTTGTAGAGAAATTGGTAGATGTCCTCGCTGTCTGCTTTGTCCTTTATTGGCTTGTCAAGGGGTGTAGGCGTAAACATTGCGTCCATGGTTTCCTTGATCTTTTGAACGCGATCAGAGAAATTCTTTCTTTTTGGCCTATTGCTTACGCCTTTTTCTTCTGCTCTGGTTGGTCTGATAGGGACCCTCTTCCTCATAGCAGGAGTGACTACTCTGGTCCCTTGAGCAGGGAACCTAGCTCTCTGTGTATTTTGTTGTGGTGAAGGAGCAGCAATTGTAACAATTTCAAGAGGTACAACAACAGGATTGCGCAGGAGTGTTGGATCTACAACATTCACTGCTACCACCTCTTCTTCTTGTCCTCTTGTTGGAGGAGCTGTGTCTATGGCATATTCGGTTGAGGAAGACAGAGCCAGTTCTGAATCAGATGTGTCGTAGACGGATAGGAGATCAATCACGTCTTTGTTCTTTTGTTGCACAGCTGGCTCTGTTCGGGTTGCCATGGGCATCTTTCCCTTTCGAAGCGCCTCTGCTTGTTCTAGCGCTGGTTGACTTTGTGCCCTCTGCCTTGAAGGATCATGCGCTGGTTGTCGTGGGGCAGAGGACGTTGGTGTAGTGGGGGCAACCGTATGTGTAACAGTTGGAGTGGTTGTTGAATGCTTCTCCCCCTCTTGACGATTTTGAGGACCAGACAGGTCTGGGTCTTTATCATCGTCAAGTCTTCTTCTTTTGGACACCTCTGCACATGGAGACGTGCCCATTCTTTGTTTTGGTCTCTGCTCCTCTGCTTGAGGCATGGACTTGAGTTTTGCCTCATATTGTTTGAGGAGATCTTCTATTGCGTCTCCAACTCGTCGAATCTCAAAGTCAGAGCATTCATTGCCACCTTCTGTAGAAGTCTATCACCCAGAGCATTCATTGCGCCCTGAGTGACATAATCGATAGGTACGTTGAGAGTGATCATCGCCTAGGCGTCATGAGAAGTAGACGCATCATCCCTTTGCATGGATACTATGACCTTTTGCATGGCCTCTGCATTTTGCACCGTCAGTTCTTGTAGGGTATCGAGACGAGAGGCATTCATCGAAGACTCAGCCCTCAATACTGCTAAGGATGCTCGTATCTCAACCAAAGCAGATGCAGAATGTGATGGCACTGTACGGGCCATGATGAGTTTTAGCTCTTCCAAGGAGCACAACAAAGAGGTGGCAAGGGATTGGAACTCTTCCCTTGTGACGTAGACTGTTTGTGTAACCTCTGGCTCAACACATGGGCCAGATTCAATCCTTGTTCTAAGGACACCTTCTTTCTCGACTTGTTTGATGTTGGTCGAGGAAGGATTTCCAGCAGATCCTCGTGGTTCTCCTTGAGGAGAATCCACTACTGCTGTTCTGTCATGAAGAGTATCCAAGGTAGGTTCAGATCCAACCAGAGGACTCTCCATGAGTGGACAAGAAGGTTGGTCGAGAACTTCCATGTCTTGTGCACCTAATCCTTGCTCTGAACAAGGTGGGGAAACTCTATGTGCAGAGGAAACGAATTCCTCTGTGGGGGATAGTGGCGTGATATGGGGAGACATATCACTTATTCTTTCAAAGGTTGCACCCTTTTGAGCGGGTGTTCCCTGAGGTGTGGCTTCCCTTTGGCTGTCATAACCAGATGCGACACCCCCAAACTCCACACATTGCATATTACATAAAATTCATTCATAGAGTACATAGATTCCCACATAGGTCCAAAGTACAAGTGTTAGCTCTATTATTCACTTCTTGTAAAAGTATGAAAAAGTATTCTGCAAGTCTTGACAGAAGGATATCTTCCATAGAAGACAACAGAGGACTAACAACAGAAGCCTTATATTCGAGCAAGTAAAGTGTGATAGAAGCTCTGATGTCTCTCATAGAGGTTCTGGAAAATGGTCCTCTGTCAATAAGAACATGCAAGTCAATTACAGCAGAGCCTCTGAGATGGATCACAGAGGGTCTACGGATTTCATCTTCAGTGAAGATCCTCTTCCAACTGTTTTTCAAAGGTTGTTAGCTGCATGTGCTTCTCACGTGACTAGGACYTAATCGACTTTATTTGGACGGCTTAGATGATTTCATGCGTCAAGATCTTGTCAGTAAGGTCGTTAAGAACTAGTATAAATAGCGGCTAAGGCCTTTGTAATCAGTGTTCTTCCGTATTGTAATCGTCTAATTTTTCAATTGAATTGATTGAAAAACCTTTGAAGCAATTCTCCTGTGTTCATCTTCTTCCTCATCTTGACTGTGTGTTCTTAGTTTATTTTACTCTGTTCTGTTCTTAATATTGTTTCCGCTGCACTTTAATCATCTTAGAGTTCATTCAGAGTATTAGATCAATATCAAAGCTGAATTTCAGATCCAACAATTGGTATCAAAGCAGGAATTGAATTCTTATTCGATTAATTCTATTTTTGGTATTAATCTGCGTTTTCTAGAACACCAGCTTTCTTCAGATCAACCCTGTTTCACTCACTATTAAATCAATTCAATGGCAAATTTGGTTAATACCTCGTTCATGAGTACTGGATCTCAATCAAAACCTCCCACGCTTATCCGTGAGGAATATCTGCAATGGAAAGTGCGCATGATCAACTTTTTGGAGGGAATTCACCCCAGAATGTGTGAATTTCTCTACAATCCTACATACGTGCCAATGATTTTAATTTCAAGAGTTCCAGCTACTAGTACAAC
This sequence comes from Cynara cardunculus var. scolymus, assembly GCF_001531365.2. Classification (NCBI taxonomy): domain Eukaryota; kingdom Viridiplantae; phylum Streptophyta; class Magnoliopsida; order Asterales; family Asteraceae; genus Cynara; species Cynara cardunculus. The sequence continues at coordinate 38,437 of NW_020200627.1, forward strand.
CCCTGAAGTTCCTGAACACTATGAGCCAAAACCAATCGCAAACTGGAACGATGATGAAAAGATATTAGTGGAATTGGAAAGCAAATGCAAAAGGATGTTGATCATGGCTATACATGAGATCTTCAAATGTATTGATCACTACCATCTGTCTATGGACATTTGGGCAGAATTGGAGAAACATATCGAAGAAGGGAAGAAGACTCTCGAGAACAACAGAGCCATCAGACACAGAGGATGAGATCTTCTGTGGGATGACAAATATTGACTCAGACTCCTCTTACTCAAATGACCAAGAGGTTTCCACTTCTTACTCTTCTGAATCAATTGATTATTGTCATTTGGAACATTACAAGCTTAAAGAAAAACTTTCTCTTTGTGAAAAAGAAGTCATTCTTCTCACAGAGGAAAGAAACAGATTTTTTAAAATGTTCGAAGAGGCTCAATCAAACTTTGTAAATTTAGAAAAATCTTCAAAAGAAAAGGTTGCCGAWATTCAAAAGGAGTTAAAAAATAAGGTTGATGAGTTAAGAAAGTTAGAGCATGAGAAATGCAATGTTACTTCTGTCAAAGAATTCTTCCAAAAAGAAAGAGAATTTTTACACCAAGATGTTCTTGACAGAGAGCTCAAAATTAGAAAGTTTCAAGAGGCTCAAAATGTTTATAAAAAGATAAAAGTTAACATGGGCAGAAGAGGTTTGGGTTTCTCAGAATTTGAGAACAAACCTGGTTTTAAATCCAACAAAACTCTTGAGAGTACCTTTAGATCCTTAAAGAATCTTAAAAGTAATATTCCTAACACAAAGTCCATTTTCAAAAGAAGAAGGCTGTTGGTTGGTCCAGACACAAGAACTTGTTTAACAATGGAAAATGTTGCTTTTGAAGACTATATTGACTCTTTCTCACCTTCTGAAAACACGGATTCCATTCCAAGGAGATTTATGAGACAGAGTCAGATAGGAATTTTTAAGTTTGGACAACCAGAAACTCAAGTAAACTGTGCTTTTGTGTGTACCATTCATCCTCTTGAGAGAAAAGTTATCCTCAGAGGCTCTTGAATTTTTTCCAAAACACATTACAGAGCCTTCTGAAAATGAGTCTCTTTATAAAAAGGTTTTTGTCACAGAGCTCTCTGTAAATGATACTTCTAAGCATGAATTTGCCTCAGATCATGAAAAAAGTTCTACACAAGTTGTAGAAACTGATATTGATCTTGAGAAAAGAAAGAAAGTCGAAGACAAAGTAACTCTCAATGCTCTTCCTCTGCTACTCAAAGACCAAATTACACTTGGCAACAATTGAGAAAATGGCCTCAATCTAACATTGCTTCTGTCTCTGTAAAAGCAAGAAAACCGAAGAGGGGATCTAAAAATAAAAATTTTGTACCCCTCTTTGATGATTTTAATGAAAAATTCAAGAAAGCTTCTTGCAATGTTACCTCTTGTGGATGTTTCGATATTATGCATGCTCTTTCTAATCATATTCACCATTCTTCCTGTCTGGTCGCTCACCCTAAGAACCATAAATCTGGGGTGAACAATAGACAAATTGGCAAATCTTCTTCTAAGAACAATAAGACCAAATCAAAAGATGCTATGGCATACTTTAAACAGGCTAATTTTAAGGGACCCAATTGGAAGTGGGTACCCAAATTAAACGTTCTCTAAATGCAGAAGAAGCAGCATGTGTCTACTTGGGTTTTAAACGTTCTCGAGACATATGACTGGCACCCAAAAGCTTCTGTCATCAGACCTAAAGAAAGGAGGAGGTTCTGTTGTATGTTTTATTGTTTATTTATTTTTGTATAAAGTTTTTCTTTGAATAATCTCTTTTTGTATATAGTTTTATTTCTTGATTAACCTTCACTTGTTTTCATAGTTAATAGGTTTATCTTGCAGAGACTTGCAAGGTTTGAGGGGGAGTATGTGCTTAAAAAGAATAAAACCTTTTGAAGAAGCAATTTTTTTTTTGTCACAGAAGTCTTTTCATAGATCCTCTGTGATAACTCTCAGAAGTTCTTTGAATGGATTCTCTGTCGATACTTCTTCTTAGGATTTTAAATGTTTTTGTTTTGAGGGGGAGCCATGGAAGCTGGCTAATAGGGGGAGTCTTGAATTGAAAATCAAAACCTCAGAAGGTGCCAAAACTTTTGAAGTATCTTG
>NW_020200627.1:40740-63624 GCF_001531365.2 Cynara cardunculus var. scolymus
ATTGATATGGTGCGCGTGGTTCTGTGGATAAGGGTTAAAGTTAATCACGCGCGTGTCAGAAACAGGGGCGCATGTCATCAATCGTGCGTCTTCCCAACACCACGTGTCATATTTTGATTCGTCCTTCCAAAAAGCCACTCATCACGCCTCTTCACCTATTAAACGGCTCCCATTCAAAATCCCTCACTATAAATACCCCTTCCCCCCAAAACGTAAACCTTTACATTACTCCTCATACTCCGACGAACCTCAAGCTTTCCGACCAAACCTGCAACAATGTCTTCAAGTTCATCCGCCTCCGCTCAATCTGAACACAACGCTAGCGACAACGAGGTAAATCAATCACAGGCACTCACCTCTCATGCCCTATCGTTTTTCCAAAATCGATATGAGAGAGTGGTCCTGGTAAAGAAACCCAACAACTATTTTTTCGCTCCCTCTTCATCTGGCTTTCCTGAATTCACATATCCTCTCATTGAAATCCTTCGCAACCATCCTTTATACTATGCTCTCTCAGCAACTAAACCTACCCCAGAAACATATATTACCCAATTTTTACTCAGTTCTTATATTACTACCTTAGACAATTCTGGTTTAAGCATAGTAGGTTATGCTTCACACCCTACTGTTAAAGCGCTTGTTCCAATGGAACTGAACGTCACCACCCTGCGCACAGCCCTGCACCTTCCTTCCATGGAAAATCTGAATTTGGATACCTTCGCTCCATCACCTACAGACGCCGAATTGATTGAATTCCTTGAATTTCACTCCTACACTGCTAAGACAAAAATCATTAAAAGGACTGAATTCAAAAGGAAAGGCCTTCCCCCAATTTCGAATACTTTGTTTTCGATAGTTAATTGATGTCTAACAGGGAAGGTCGACACCCATGACAAAGCCTCACATGCCATGCTTTTCATTGTATATGGAATCTACTTCAATCTGCCCCTTGATTACGCACAACTCATCTTCGAGGATATGGTGGGCTTAATCAAAAAGAAGTGTGCTACTCAAAGGGGTGAGAAATCAAAAGTGAAGGCACAAAAGAAAGCCAAAAAGGACCTCAATCATCCAAATCTAATCCTACAGAGGTTCTGTGGTTTGGTCTTTGGCGATATGATAGCAGAGAAGCTGCCCTCTGCAGAACCAAATGCGCGGTTGTATCCAATGAAAGAGTTCCACTCCATAGAGCATGAGCTAGGGTACAGAAGCCCAAGGCCTCTATCAAAAGCCATGCTCAAATACCTTAGCAGAGGAGATAAGAAAGCATACAGACGTGGATACAGGAGGCCAGAGCCGGTCCCTGAAACCCCTCCACGCATAGGAATCCCCTTAGAAGAGAGAGTGCAAAAAATGAGGGTTGAGGGAAGAAGGGAGGAACCAGCAGAGGCTAGAGAGATGAGTGAGGACAGACCAAAGGTAGTAAGTCCCCCACAAAAACAAAAGAAGACAAAGAAGACTCAGAAGGATGTCGACTCTTCTGAGAAAAAGAAAGGGAAGAAGAGACCCGCAGAAGAAGAGGGTCCAAGCAGTCCTCTGCAAAAGCCGAAAAAGAAGAAATCGAAGAAGGCCCAACCCGCAGAGGTTGAGGTCACAGAGGCTGCAATCCAAGAAAGCCCAGCAGAGGCTGCTCCTAAGCGCAGAAGGTTGCGCAAGATTGTTCAAGAAGAGTCCCTAACAGAGCAAATACACGATGTAATCTTCCACATCCAACAAGAGTTTAAAGCGCCTACAAAAGTAGCGGATTTGGGGACAGAAGTCGTTCTAGACGACGAAGAAGAAGAATTGGAGTTAGATGAGGGCGAAAAAGATGCGGAAGGCACACACCCAAGCCCCCCTCCTAGTGCAACCCACATTTCTAGGGACCTTGTTCTAGAGGGAACCTCTATTGAAAAAGGCGTGCACACGTTGAGCCCTAAACCAGCAAACTCGCAGAGGACATTCTTTCGTCCTCTGTCGAATGCACAGTCCGGGAACCACAATCTACTCCAACATCCTCTCAAAAGGATACTGGTTTTACAATAAGAGTCCATTCGCTCAAGGACTCATCACAACCCAGAGAGGCATCCGTTGCCCCTCCACACTTGAGTGAACAACCAAGTTATGCTTCAGAGGCATACGAGAGATACACAGAGACTGCGGGTCTAGAACGCCCAAAGTTTCCACTCGATCCCTCTGCCGAGTTAGGCTCTGAACCTACTAGGCACGACATCGACAGAACACTGGTAGGCTCTTCAATTGGAGATGTTCGAGGATCCGGTGGAAGTGCCCGAGCTGACATCGACAAACCAGTCACTAAGGGCGCCTTACACTCCGAGGCTACTAGATCACCATGTGTTGGTGATCCAGGTTCCCCGAGTACTTATGTGACGAAGGAGGAGTTACAAACCTTCACCACAGAGGTCTTCAAGAGGATGGATGAGTTGAAAAGCTTATTCTCCTCCCAACCGGCGACAGAGGCTCTGAAGGAGTTGACTTCCACAACTTCTGAGCTCAAGGCAACAATATCAGCCCTTCAGAGCTTTGTCCTCAACAAAGACGACCTCATAGAAGCTTTCAGCGCCCTGTCTCTCAACCCTTCTTCAATCCAAAAGCTCAAGACAGAACTAACAGAGATTGCCACCCAATTTGCTGCAGACTTTATTTCCGCCGGCTACACAGATTATTTTGCCTTCAAGGATGAGATCAAAGGGATGTTCTCCTCTGCGGTCACCTATGGCATTGATTCTAAATCCTCCAGGGCTAACATTAACCATCTAGCCACTCRCAGAGAGCTAGACGCAATGGTTGAAGCCCTTGGAGAGACCGTGCAGAAATACACCGATCAACTTCTCAAGAAAGCCCGAGCAAGCAATGAATCTATAAGAGACTGCACGAAGCAACTCGTCAAAGAAGGTGACAACTTCAGAAATGAGATCTATCGCTGCGTCTCTAAAATGAAATGGGCCACAGAGATGGACATCAACAATGCCTCTGTGAATGCTGAGATGGTTATAGAAAAAATGGAGAAGGCGGCTTCCAAAGTTCTTAGGCGATTGAAGAAGGCTCCCCTTACTACTTGCAAGGCAGAGGCCACTAAAATCCATGACGATCAAGGAGACGATGACCATGATCATCATGAGGGGGAGAAGAAGACAGAATAAAAGAAGACAACCTCTGCCAAACCACTAAAAATAGTGGACTCTGCTGCTGCCCTATTCTCAAAAGAAAAATCTCAAGAGCCTAAGGGAAAAGGCAAGGGTAAAGCAGTAGAGGAGTCGCCAGAGAAGGGGTCAAGCTCTGAAACGCCAGAGGAGATCAATGAAGAAGAGTATGATGACCCGGATATTGTTCGAGCACTAAAGGCTTCTTTGGCAGAGGCACAGGTGGGAAAGGGCAGAGCCCCCATCCCCAGAGTTAGAGAAGGCTCTTCTTCCAAACTCACGAAGATACCAGAAGAAACGTCCACGGGTACGTTTGACGCTCTGGTAGGAATTGTCAAGCCTATCCTACTAGAGGGGTCTACCCAGAGGCCTATACTAGAAGAAGAATCCAAAACGCCAAAATCTGCCACGGTGGGGAGGGTATCTGAGATCCTTGAATCTCTGAGCAAGATTCCTACGCAGAAGGTGCACACAGAGCCCGTAACCACTGTTGAGGAGATTCTGCGGTGGCGTTACTCTGTCGTGGACACAGAGCCCCCTTATGACCTAGAGCTTACAAGAATGCCCTCTGCCATTGCAAAGTTCCACTTCTCGAAACTCACAAGGCCACCAGAGCAGGTCTTCTCAAAGCATGTGATTACTTCACTCGAAACAATTTCTTCGTGAACTATGCTAAAGAAGACCATGCTATACACTCAGTATGTGGTAAAAATGGATGACGGCAACCTATATACTTTCATAGATGCTGACCTCCACAACCTCTATGTATTTGACCTAATATTCCTTCACAAGATCTTGAACAAATACATGGAGAGGAGGTCAACATATTTGATTTCTCTCAGAAGGCTGATTGAGGTAATGCACGCTCAAGTCAAGTTCTATAGCCAGAAAGACTTCGACATCGCTATGAGGTTGGCCCAGCCAGATCTGAAGATTTTCCCTCCACAGAACAGACCAAGTTGGCTGCTTAGATTTCATCCCAACACCATTGTCCACAATCCCATCTTTGGGTTTGTGTTCCTGGACAAGGATGAGATTCAAAGGTTCTTCGATCCCAAAGAGACGCACAAATATTCAACAGAGTCTCTCGAGTAGGTGTTCAACCTAGTGGTGACAGAGGTGCAGAGAAGGCATATAAGGGCGGATGAAGTGACCAACCTTCTGGAAACGATCAAGGTTCAACTCTCCTTCAGAGAATGGATATTCAAAGTCTACAAAACCATCAAGTCTGATCTGCAATTTGCCCTAGATGACTATCCAGACTCTGCTGTGGATTAATCTATTGTAATAGTATAGGCCTGCTTAACATTTTTCAATTTGTTCATTTATGTAATTCTTTTTAAGAGGATGAGTTTAATCTCCTCTTGTATTCTTTCATTAGTCATTTCTTGCACCCATTTGTCTAAATTTACTTTTTCATACTTAGGGGGATATTGTTAGCTCTATTATTCACTTCTTGTAAAAGTATGAAAAAGTATTCTGCAAGTCTTGACAGAAGGATATTTTCCACAGAAGACAACAGAGGACTAACGACAGAAGCCTTATATTCGAGTAAGTAAAGTGTGACAGAACCTCTGATGTCTCTCACAGAGGTTCTGGAAAATGGTCCTCTGTCAATAAGAACATGCAAGTCAAGTACAACAGAGCCTCTGAGATGGATCATAGAAGGTCTGCGGATTTCATCTTCTGTGAAGATCCTCTTCCAACTGTTTTTCAAAGGTTGTTAGTTGCATGTGCTTCTCACGTGACTAGGACTTAATCGACTTTATTTGGACGGCTTAGATGATTTCACGCGTCAAGATCTTGTCAGTAAGGTCGTTAGGAACTAGTATAAATAGCAGCTAAGGCCTTTGTAATCAGTGTGCTTCCGTATTGTAATCGTCTAATTTTTCAATTGAATTGATTGAAAAACTTTTGAAGCAATTCTGTTGTGTTCATCTTCTTCCTCATCTTGACTGTGTGTTCTTGGTTTATTTTACTCTGTTCTGTTCTTAATATTGTTTCCGCTGCACTTTAATTGTCTTAGAGTTCATTCAGAGTATTAGATCAATATCAAAGCTGAATTTCAGGTCCAACAACAAGAGACTTTGCTATGAGTTTGCCATACAAAATGCCTAACTTAAAAATTTCCAAAGTACATGCATTCGTAAACTATAATGGTTATCCTCCAAAAACACATCCAGGCATGATCTTCAACATCTAAGCATATAAGGGAAATAATCACAGAATGCCTCTTCCTTTATTAATAATATAACTGGTATTACCTGCACACATATTTGAAGATATAAAATGAGGGTTAGACAAAAGTCTAGTGAGATTTCCCTTTTTCATGTTATGCAGGGTGAAGATCACCAAAACATTTATCTAAAAATCTTTTCTCGTAATGAAGGATAAATAATGAATCACATTCTATTTGCGTTCATCGGCCTCTGGTTCAAAATCCCATACTTGGAAAATAATTGATTTCCAGTCCATCGGTCCTCTGGTTCCACATATCATACTTAGAAAATATTTTCAATGTAGAAGGACCAGAGCTTCTGGTTCTTCTTACCAGAGCTTCTGGTTCATAAGAACAAGCCAACCAGAGCCTCTTGAATAACAATTCCATGAAAACTCATTGATCAATTCTATAAATGAAGATAGCCTTTCTTAAGAAATTAAATCATATTTTAAATTGTCATGAAGGACTAGAGCCTCTGGTTCTACTATCAGAGCTTCTGGCTCCTATTCAAGACCAACCAGAGCTTCTGGTTTACATGCGAAGGCCAACCAGAGCCCCTCTGGTCTGATTTTCAATAAAAGATTCTAAGTACAAAATCTTTGAAAATATTATTTTAAAAACTATAAATCACACATAGAATTGATTTTGAAAGCTATAGAGCTTCTGTTTTTACAAAAACATTTTATGAAAGACTTGCGAAACTTCCAAATCAATATCCAGAACCCTCTGATTCTATTATGAGGGTCAATCAGAGCCMCTCTGGTTCCTTGCAAGGTATAACCAGAGCTCCTCTGTTTCCTCATAATCAATGCTTTTACCCAAAGCATTTTATTCACAACCAATGGTTATGAGTTGYATATTTTCTCCAATCCCATAACATCATTACTATCATTTCTACTAAAGACAACATCTCTAAATTCTCAAATCACCAAGAAATGAGAACTCCAATCTGTTGTAACTTTAATAGTTATCATAGTAAGAGTTAGGCCAAGCAGACAACGACCAACCTTATATCCTCCCAATAATCCCTTTTTATGATGTTCCACCCTTATATCCTCCCATTAATTCATATGAAGTAGTTTATCCAAAAAGAGACCTCAGTCATATATGTCAGAGTGAACCTGTTCATAATTCCAAACCAAATCATGGTTTCAACATAGGTTTATACTCAAAACCTTTTTATTCTCAAGAACAACTGATTCTTCCAAAATAGTTATAAATTCTGTTTTTCTGCAAAACCTCTTTCAAATTGTTTTAAACCCAAATACTGTTTGATTCCTTCCAAAACMGTTTCAAATCTCCAAACTCATAATCTTTATGTTAAAATATTTAGAAAACAACTTTTCACCAAGCTTTTTCTATACCCAAATAATCAAAACTTAACAGTTCAATATTCACAAATATAAAGGTTTGGTTAATAAAAACTCACAATTTATAAATTAAAAACAATTTAAACCTCACCTTATCAAATAGATTGCTTGCAGATTAACACACAGCAAGTGCTTCACTAAACACAGAATCTTCACACACTTTTGAAGCAACAGATTTTCTTCAAAAATCCCTCCTTCTTGAATACTTTTGCTTTCTAAAAAGTTCTTTCTTTAGATAATAGTGATAAAATGAATCTTATCTTATCTTTTTCTTCAAATATTCCCACCTAGGTGGTGGAAGATATTTTATAAATATGATTTGACTAAGGCGGTGCAGTTTTATTATTTTAAAACTCACTTTGCATCACCATTAAGATTCCATTATCTTAATAAAATATACATATTGTTTATACATGTATATATTTATTTTATATATCATGTATGTTGTCATATTTACGCATACTATCATATATTTAACCAATTAATATGCATGCCATCACGTAGTTTATCAATTAATCACGTATATTTTACCTCGACCCAGGTTGTTTGAAACCCGGTTATAACACCAGAGGTAGATGCGACCTCTGGTTGGTTTGGCTGGTGAAGGTTCGAGGTGTGCACCTCTGTTTCAATGACCTCCGTGTCTCGACCACCAGAGTCAGATGATTTGTTTGCACTGGGAGTTGGGTTATTGAATCGTATGTGCCTATTTACCCCAGGCTGCTCTGACTCGCCTTGAGGCAGAGCAGCTGCTGCACCTCCTCCCTCTTCTTCATCTTCACTCTCTTCTTCTTCCTCCTCACTCTCTTCTTCTTCCTCCTCAGTCTCCTCACTTGAAGTATAAGACCTAGCAGAATCATCGAAGTGCTCTTGGTCATCCGCTTGGTTAGTGTTAAAGGATTGTTCCAAGCCTCGGTTAGCTTCTTCCTCTGCTTTGAGTCTGGCCTTTTCTCTTAGGCAAGCAATCTCTTCCTATCAAGCTCTCTCGGCTCGTTCTTCCTCTTCTTGTATACGAGCAAGTTCGGCTAGTCTGGCTTGCTCTATTCGATCCTCCTCATCCTTTTTCTTTATCTCCCTCTCCACCCTCTTTTTCTTTGATTCCTTCTTCTTTCTTTGTTTCTCTCTCTCTCTTTCTCCATCCTTACTTCCTCTTCATCTGCCAAAAGCCTTAAAGTGTCCTCTATTCGCTCTTCCTCGTCGGCTACTCCTATGCATGTTGGGGTTTGAGGCACTAGTTCTAGTGCCACACATGCACGTCTGTACGCTATCCTTACCTCCCTCGTCTTCATATACGCAATAAGCTTCTTTAGGATAGGTTGCTCTCACGCGTAGCCCTTTTTCTTGATGGTTGGTTTGTAGTGAGTGAGCATGTTCACCTTGTGCGCAGGCAGAAGAGCCACATCTATGTTGTTGTCGTCAAGAACAGACCTTAGGATAAGACCCAAGAAGCAGGGAAACAATAGAGATGTCAATTCCTTTCCTTTGGCCACCTCTTGACATTTCTTGGCCACAACAGCCTTGAACACTTGTAGAGTATCAAGGAGTAATCCAGGGACAGATCAAAGAAGATGCCATACAGAATTTGAAGAATGTTCGTGGAGCACATGTTTTACTCCCAATCTTCCCAGTCAGTGATCTGTTGACCAATGTGAACAAAGTGTTCCACATCGGAGGTAGGTATTGGCGACGTTACTGAGATGGGTACTGGATAGCCTTGTTGTACCCCAAAAATTTCAGAAAGGCAACGATCTCATACCCAGATGGGAGAGGGGCGTACTCATCAAGCCCTAGGTATGTTTTTGTAGGGATTTCAAGAACGCGTGAAAACAGGGACTTGGATATATGAAAAGTGAAGAACTCCTTTGAAGATGAGACATAAAAGTCTCCAACGATCCCTCGTTGGGAGTCAGTTATGGTGCAGGATTGCCAAAATTCCTGGATATACCTTTCAGGTACAAGGTCATCTTGTCAATGCATGTTTCAAAAAGTGGTTTTGAAGGATGTCTATAACTGGGTGGTATTTTTGGTCAAAGTTTTCGAGAGAAAGGTGGAGGGAATGGTTATTTGGCTTGATTGGAAGAGGAACCAAGTTTTGACTGGTTTCCTCAACAGTTTTCAGGGTAATGGTGTGGGTTTGTGAGTTTCCAGATTCGGAAGACGACATTGTTGCAGGTTTTTGGTAAAAAGAAGGGTTTTGAAAAAAACTAGGGTTTTTAAGAATCAGTTCTTGATTCTTAAAATAAGTTGAGGAAAGGATTTATATGACTTACTTGACAAACGGGATGAAGATTCGATCACTGAATGGAGTTCCAGAGCCTGGTTTGCAATCTTGAAGGAGAAACAATGGCGGTTGGAGAGTTGAACACGACGAGTTCTTTTGAATTCTTTGTAAGCATAAAAAAGAAATTGGGGGAAAACAATTTGTTTAAATAGGAAAATAAATAAAGCACTCGAGTGAATGCGCCCCAATCGTCAGATAAAACTGAAGCGGTTTTTCGCACAGCCTGTGGGGGAGTGCCACGTAGACTGCCAGCTGCAAGTGGCGCCTCTCGGGTTTGAAAAATTAAACAAACAGGCGGTGACGCTTAGTTAAAAGACAACTATTTAAAAATATTTTAAAAATAAGAACCGTACGCCTTCTTAATAAAATAATATATTTTAAATTTTCAAAACAATTTTAACAAGTGTATGTACTCTGGTTTGTGTAAAATAGCAGCCTTTAGACAGAAGCTCTGTATGGAAGTACAGAGTTGCTGTGTTTAAATTGCTTTAGAGATTTTGAAAAAGGAACCAGAGTATTACATAAAATAAAAAATAATATACCTTAGGATCTCATATAGAGACTCATGGTTGGACTATACATGTCCTCTGTTTAGAAAACTTGCTATGTTTAGAGGCAGAGGCTATGTATAGTACATACAGAGGCTCTGTCCTATAATCATAGAAGTTTTGAAGCCGAGGCTCTGTGTTATTATGATCTAATGCTCCCCCTCGACTTGAGCTCTGCTTATCTGCTCCCCCTTGAACTATGCTTGGATCATATATGATAAGTATTGCACAAGTATATCGAACAAGGTACAGAGGCTCTGTATCACAAGACAACTAGAACTTGAGCAAGAGGCTCTGCATGTACTGTGCAGAGGCTCTGTCTCATGGATCAATACAATAAAATCAACAAAAATAGAAGTATGCATAAGGGATGTAGAGGCTCTGTCTTAGTTGGAAAGATTTAGCATACCCAACTTGATAACCCAAAAGTTAAATCACTTTTCATCAAGAGATTTTGTAAATATGTCAGCAAGTTATAAATCTGTACTAATGAAAAACATTTCAATCGTACCTTTCTCTACATGGTCCTCGATGAAATGGTAGCGAACATCAATGTGCTTTGTTTTTTAATGTTGCACAGATAGGCTGTGATTGCGATAGCACTTTCTGAGTCACACAGAATTGGAATATTGTCAAACTCAACGCCATAGTCTTTCAGTTGAGTTTTCATCCATATCACTTGGGAACAGCAACTGGCTGCAGCTACATACTCTGCTTCGACTGTGAAAGTAGAGACGCAGTTCTGCTTCTTTGAGGTCCAGCTTATGAGCTTGTCTCCTAGTAATTAGCAGCTGCCTGATGTACTCTTTCGATCAAGTTTGCATCCTGCATGATCAGAATCTGTTACGAAATAAGATCAAAACCAGAATGCTTTGGATACCAGAGACCGATAAATTGAGTTCCCTTAAGGTATCTAAAAATTATTTTCACAACTGAAAGGTGAGATTCCTTAGGGTTTGCTTGAAAACGAGCATAGAGACACGTAGCAAACATGATGTCTGGTCTACTAGCTGTGAGGTACAACAGTGATCCAATCATTTCACGGTAAGTCTTAACATCCACCGGTTTTCCAGATGGATCTGTGTCAAGCTTAGTTCCCGTTGCGATTGGTGTTCTCATGGTGGAAGAATTGTGAAGTTGGTATTTCTTTAATATGTCAGAGACATACTTTGCTTGGCTAATGAAAATACCGTCCTTCTTCTGTTTTACTTGCAAGCTGAAGAATGTTAATTCTCCCATCATGATCATTTCAAACTCACTCTTCATTAACGCAGAGAACTTATCATAGTGCCTCTGGTTTGTTGAACCAAAGATAATGTCGTCCACAAGAAGCTATAATACAAAATACACAATTCAAAATTTCCAAAATATATGCTCTTGTACTTTGTAACATCTAATCTCCAAAACAGATCCATTGATCCCTTACTATCATTATATTTGCATTTCCTGCAATACATATTTGAAAACACAAAATGAGGGTTAGACCCACAGGTCTAGTGAGATCCCTTTTCCATGTAGTTGCAGGTTGAAAATCACCAAAACATTATTCAAATGAAATCAATTTACATAATGTAATGTAAATCCATATTTTATTTGTGTCTATCGGACCTCTGGTTTCAAGGAACAGACTTAGAAAATATTTTAACAAGCAACAGGACCAGAGCTCCTTCGGTTCCTCTACCAGAGCTTCTCACTCAAGTAAAATCCTCTTAAGCGTTCATAGACAACATCATAGATAGTGAAATAGTTTTCCCCAAGTATAAAAACACATTTTAAAAAGATCTTGTATGACCAGAGCTCTGGTTCTACTAGCCAAAGCTTCTGGCTCAAAGGGCAAGACCAACCAGAGGCCTTCTAGTTCAACGCGTAGGCCAACCAGAGCCCCTCTAGTCTGTCTTTATTTGTGTAAAAGTTTCTAAGTATAAAAACATTTAAAAACAACTTTTAGAATAAGATTTGACATAGAGCTCCACTCTTGCATATACAGAGCATCTGGCCTAAATAAAAACTTTAGCAAAAGACTTGTGTAAATATTGAATCATCATCCAGAACCCTCTGGTTCTATTATGAAGACCAACCAGAGCCTCTTTGGTTCCTTTCAAGGAACAACCAGAGCCTCTCTAGTTCCTCATAAATCAAACACTTTTCCAAAACAGAGTTTATCTAAAACCATTGGCCATAGGCCAAGTTTTCCCCTTCTCAATGACATCAATACTATCATTTCTAATAAGAACAACATCTCTGAGTCCTCAAATCACAAAAAAAGTAAGAACTCAAATTTATTGTAATCTTAAGAGACATAATAGCAAGAGCTATACTAATTCCACACACAAATGCCACCCTTATAACCAAAGGTACACCTCTCCTTAATATGCCACCCTTATAACTGAAGGTACACCTCTCCTTGATATGTCACCCTTATTTGGTCATCAAAATCTATGGATTAGTTCCAAACAAAGACAAACCGATGTCACAACCGTCTTGATGAAACAGCCTCCATAGTTTTATCCACAAAATCTATAGATTAATCCCAAACGAAGACAGACCGAAGTCACAACCGTCTTGAAGGGATATCTTCTATAGTTTTTAACCAATAATGGTTTCAAAATAGTTTTATCTTCAAAACTTTGAAACACAAGAACTTCCAGTTCTTTTCAATATCTTTAGCAAACTCAAAATCTTCGTTAAATCCTTAAAATATGATATCATTCACAAACTGTTTTAAAAGGGCAAAATCTGCTTTGTATTTCCCAAAACACGTTCCAAATCCATAATCATAGAAAAGCATTAAACTATTAGAAAACAACATTTACCAAGTTTATTGTAAATATCAAATCATCAAAACCCGATAGTTCGAATAACATCATATAAAAGTTTTTAGTATCAAAACTCACCATAATAAGCACAAATTTGCAGGTTCAAATACACAGATTTCCTCAATAACTTTTTTTTTGTGCAACAGTTCCTTCTTCAAGAACACCTCCACCGCCTTGACACACAATTTCTTTTCTCTCAAAAAGTTTCTTTCCCAAAAACAAGATAAGATAAAGTCTTATTCTTTTTACTATAAATATATATATATATATATATTAATGGAGGCAGTGATTTTTTGTGAATATAAAACTCATTTGGGCGGTGGGTCTTATTATTTTAAAACTCACTTTTCTTAACCACGAAGGCTACCCACTTTCTCAGATAAAATATTACTAACTCATGTATGCATATTATCAAATGTGCATATAATTTAATCATCTTCTTCACAAATGCACAGAATTATTCTCATGCATATGTATGTATATATTTTTCATGCATTTTATTAAATAACATGCATGTTATCACGTATTTCGCAAATAATCACATAAAGGTTACCTCAACCCAGTTTGTCTGAAACACGGTTATCACATTATCTCCCCTTTAAAAGAATTCCGTCTCGGAATTCATTTATTCAAATAGCCAAGGGTATCGGGTTCTCATATCAGAATCTAGTTCCCAAGTAGCTTCTAAACCCTTGTGATAGCGCCACTAAACCTTTACCAGACTGATTTCTTTGTTTCTCAACACCCTGATCTTTCTATCATTTACGGCTTCTGGTGTTTCCACAAAATTTAGTTTGGTGTCCAATTTAATCTCTGGAAGCGGTATTGCTAAATTTGGATCAGGACAAACACTTGTGCAAATTTGACACATGAAAGGTGCTATGAATTAGACTGAGTTCTTCCGATAGTTTCAATTGATAAGCTATAGGCCCAACCCATTTGTAAATTCTGAACGGTCCAATATATCTTGGACTAAGCTTACATTTTTTCCTAAATCTCATAACACCTTCCACAAAGATACCTTCAACATTACAAAGTCACATACGTTGAATTCAATTGGTATTCGTCGCTTATCGACATAACTTTTCTGACGATCATGATCTATCTTGATTCTTGCTCGAATATGTTCAATATTTTCAGATGTTACTTGCACAATTTTGGGATCTGTTAGTTGCTTTTCACCTACCTCATTCTAACATAACAGTGTTTGACATTTTCGTCCATACGATACCTCATACGGTGCCGCTTGGATGCTGGAATGGTAACTATTATTGTAGAAAAATTCTATCAACGGTAAGTGATCTTCCGAGGATCCACCGAAGTCAATAACACAAGTTCTCAACATCTCTTTAAGAGTCCGAATGGTTCTTTCACTTTGCCCATCAGTTTGAGGGTGATAGGCTGTACTTAACCGAATTTGAGATCCCAAAGCTCTTTGCAAACTTTCCCAGAATTTGGAAGGAAAATGACTATCTCTGTCAGAAATAATGGATAGTGGAACACCGTATATGGTTACGATTTCCTTGATGTAGATCTGAGCCTACTTATCTAAAAAATAAGTTTCTTTCATCGGTAGGAAATGTGCGGACTTTGATAAGCGATCCACTATTACCCAGATTGCATCATAACCTTTCGAGGTTCGGCGTAATTTCATGACAAAGTCCATCGTAATGTGATCCCATTTCCAGATTGGAATTTCCAAAGATTGTAGATTTTTGTAAGGTTTTTGGTGTTCAATCTTAACTTGTAAACAGGTTAAGCATCGTTCCACGTATTTTTCTGTCTTTCTTTAGGCCTGGCCACCAATAGAATGATTTCAAATCTTTGAACATCTTGTTAGTACTTGGATGGATAGAGTAGCAGGATTTGTGGCTTTCGTTCAGAATGGTTTCCCGCGTGTTTCCATAGTTTGGTACCCAAATCCGTCCTTTGGAGCACAAAATTCCTTTATCCAGTTCTAGGGTAGAAATCATTTTACCCAATCTTTTCGCCTTTATCTGATTCTCTTTGACAGCCTCTTTCTGATATTTCTAAATCTCTTGATGAAGATCGGGAGTTAAGTTTATCTTCATTGCCATGACTTTATAGTTTCACTTCTTTCTTTTCGGCTCAAGGCGTCGGCTACCATATTGGCTTTTCCCGGGTGATAGAGGATTTCACAATCATAATCATTAACAAGTTCGATCCATCGACGCTGCCGCATATTTAATTCCTTCTGATTAAACAGATGTTGCAAGCTCTTGTGATCGGTATAGATTTGAGATTTGGTTCCCAAGAGGTAGTGTCTTCATATTTTCAATGCGAAGACTATTGCTGCCAATTCCATATCATGAGTCAGGTATTGCTTTTCATGATCCTTCAGTTGTTGGGATGCATATGATATGAATTTTCCTCTTTGCATCAAAACACAACCCAAGCCCAGCTTTGAAGCATCGCTGTATACTACAAAATCTTCTGTACCATCAGGTAAAGTTAGTATCGGGGCTCTGCAAAGATAATCTTTTTTAGTAACTGGAAAGCTTTTTGCTATTCTTCCTTCCACTGAAATTTAACATTCTTTTGAGTTAATTTGGTCAATGGCACGAGTATCTTAGAAAAATCTTGAATAAATTTGTTGTAATAGCCTGCCAATCCCAAAAAGATTCGGACTTCAGAAGGAGTCTTTGGTGCCTCCCATTTTGCAACTGCCTCAATCTTTGTCGGATCCACTTTTACCCCTACCTCTGATATAACATGCCCAAGGAATTGAACTTCCCTCAACCAGAACTCATACTTTGACAGCTTTGCGTACAACTTTTCTCTTTTCAAAAGTTCAAGTATCAATCAGAGATGTTCTGCATGCTCTTCTTTTGTCTTAGAGTATATGAGAATATCATCGATAAATACAATAACGAATTTATCAAGATATTCTTTACATACTCGATTAATTAAGTCCATAAAATTTGCGGGTGTGTTGGTTAAATCGAATGGCATAACTAAGAATTCATGATGTCTGTACTTGGTTCGGAAAGCTGTTTTTGGCAATATCTTCCTCTTTAACTTTGAACTGCTGATAATCTGATCGTAAATCAATCTTGGAGAAGTAACTGGCTCCCACCAGTTGATCAAATAGGTCGTCAATCCTTGGCAACAGATATTTGTTCTTTATTATCAGCTTGTTTAGTTCCTGATAATCAATACACATACGTATAGAACCGTCTTTCTTTTTCACAAAAAAAAAATGGAGCTCCCCACGGTGAAGTACTAGGTCTAATGAATCCTTTATCAAGCAAATCCTTTAATTGTGTAACCAATTCCTTCAGTTCTGATAGAGCTAATCGATATGGTGCTTTGGCTACAGGTGTTGCTCCGGGTACCAAATCAATCCCAAATTCAATGACTCTGTCTGGTGGTAATCCGGATAAGTCTTCTAGAAAGACTTCAGGATATTCACTAACAATCGAAATCATTTGTTGCTTCCCCTTTTCTTTAATGGCCTCAATTGCATAAGCTAGATACCCTCTGACATATCTTTTGAATACACTTTCTTGATTTCATCACACTTAACAGACCGGCATGATGATTCTGATGATCACCATATATAACAATTTTCCCTCTGTCTGTCAATGTTATTCTGGTCATCTTTTTATCACAAACAATATTGGCCTGATTTTCTGCCAACCAGTCCATTCCTACTACTATATCAAATTCTTTCATCGGCATGGATAATAATCTGATTGGTAGTTCACACCCCTCAATCATAATAGTACAGTTATTGAACACATTATCCACAGATACTTGACCATTAGCAGTATCAACTACTAACTTATCGTCAAGTGGCACAGAATTCATGCAAGCACATAGAGYAAAGGATGGTGATACAAACGAGAAGTTTTCACCTGAATCAAATAACACTTTAGCATATAAAGAGTTCATGAGGAATATACTTGTCACTACATCAGATGTAGTTTTGGCTTCATGCTTGGTCATTTGAAAAGATCGACCTTGCGCCCCTCCTGATCCTCCTCTACTCATGTTTGGTCTTCCACAGGCACTCGATGTATTGTTTCCCATGGTTAGTTGCGTAGCTTTCAACCGTGAGCAGTTTGGTCTAAGATGATCTAGCAAATTATAATTAAAACATCTCTTAGTCATTGGGCAGTTTCTTGACAAATGGCTAGCCTCACTACATTGATAACATTTCCTCAGGTCCGTTTTACAATCTCCCTAATGAATTTGGGGACATTGAGGACAAACTTTCTCACCAATTCTTTGAACAAGTCTGTTTCCATATTTCACACCTTTCGGCCCTCTGTATCTAGTCGATGGCCCTTCCCATTTTCTCTTCTCTATTACTTTTCCTTCCTCTTGTCGATTCTTATTTCTTTCAGTCACTTCTGCTGCATCAACAGTTAAAGAAAATGTAGTCGGATTCATAGCTGTTACAAATTCTCAGATTGATGGCTTCAATCCGCAAATGTATCTCTCCATCTTTCTTGATTCGGACGAAATGTAGTGCTCAGCAAACCGTGAGTATTCAATAAACTTATCTGTATATTCTCGGACAGATTTGGTGCCATGTTCTAACTTCAGAAAGTCTTCTTCCATTTGTCGTATAGCAGCTTTAGGACAAAAATGCTCTTTGAATCTGTTAACAAATTATGTCCATGTCAAAGTTTGCAAAATATTTGTGTAGGCTAGTGACTCCACCTCCCACCAAAATATTGCATTTGACTTCAATACAGAGACTGCAAATCTGACTTTGTCTGTCTTTGCACATCTGATGGTATTGAACATAGATTCTATCTCTTTGATCCAACACATAGCTTTGACTAGATATCTTTCCCCCGAAAAGGTTGTTGGTTTACATGTTAAAAACATTTTGATATCTCCTTCTCTATTATTGATGACTGGAACTGATGGATTAATTTCAACTCTGCCTGTTGCAATTCTGGCAAGAAGTCAAGGTTTCCCTTAGATTTTCCATTTCTTCTACCAACATATCTCCGGTCACATATTCAGGCTGAGGCATCTGTTCCTGATTCATATTTTCAGAGTTTGATTCTCCTTGGTCTGTATTGGCTTCTGCCTAGCTATGTCTGCCTCTGGTATGCCATTTACCTCTACCTCTGCCTCTGCCTCTGCCCTCACATGTACCATCAGGGGCAAGAACA
Organism: Cynara cardunculus var. scolymus; assembly: GCF_001531365.2. Classification (NCBI taxonomy): domain Eukaryota; kingdom Viridiplantae; phylum Streptophyta; class Magnoliopsida; order Asterales; family Asteraceae; genus Cynara; species Cynara cardunculus. The sequence continues at coordinate 58,273 of NW_020200627.1, forward strand.
AGGGAATCCTCTTCATCATTAGGATTGGGACGGGTGATCCTTTCTTACATTTTGGATCTACTAGTCATCTGTAAATTTCAAAGTTAATAAACACATTTTCACATTACCAAATATAATAAAGTGTCCAAGTTCAGTTATGTACCTGTAGATTCAAAATTACATTGGCTAGATGTAATCTGAATATACCTTACACACTTTAAAAAGATCTTGTATGACCAGAGCTCTGGTTAAGCCAACCAGAGCTTCTCACTCAAGTAAAATCCTCTTAAACGTTCATAGCCAACATCATAGATAGTGAAATAGTTTTCCCCGAGTATAAAAACACATTTTAAAAAGATCTTGTATGACCAGAGCTCTGGTTCTACTAGCCAGAGCTTCTGGCTCAAAATGCAAGACCAACTAGAGGCCTTTTGGTTCAATGCGTAGGCCAACCACGCCCCTCTGGTCTGTCTTTATTTGGGTAAAAGATCCTAAGTATAAAAATCTTTAAAAAACAAATTTTAGAATAAAATTTGACACAGAGCTCCTATCTTGCAGATACAGAGTCTCTGGCCTAAATAAAAACTTTAGCAAAAGACTTGTATAATTATTGGATCATCATCCAAAACCTTTTGGTTCTATTATGAAAACCAACCAGAGCCCCTCTGGTTCCTTTAAAAAAACAACCAGAGCCCCTTTGGTTCCTTTCGAAAAACAACCAGAGCCTCTCTGGTTTCTCATAAATGAAACACTTTTCAAAAATAGAGTTTATCTAAAACCATTGGCCATAGGCCAAGTTTTCCCCTTCTCAATAACATCAATACTATCATTTATAATAAAAACAACATCTCAGAGTCCTCAAATCACAAAAAAGTAAGAACTCAAATCTATTGTAATCTTAAGAGACATAATAGCAAGAGTTATAGTAATTCCACACACAAATGCCACCCTTATAACAAAAGGTACACCTCTCCTTGATATGCCACCCTTATTTCCTCATCAAAATCTATGGATTAGTTCCAAACGAAGACAAACCGAAGTCACAACCGTCTTGATGAAACAACTTCCATAGTTTTATCCACAAAATCTATAGATTAATCCCAAACGAAGACAGACTGAAGTCACAACCGTCTTGAAGGGATATCCTCTATAGTTTTTAACCAATAATGGTTTCAAAACAATTTTATCTTTAAAACTTTGAAACACAAGAACTACCAGTTCTTTTCAATATCTTTACCAAACTCAAAATCACCATTAAATACTTAAAATAGGATATCATTCACAAACTATTTTAAAAGGGCAAAATTTGCTTTATCTTTTCCAAAACAGTTTCCAAATCCAAAATCATAGAAACGCATCATTAAACTGTTAGAAAACAATATTTACCAAATTTCTTCCTAATATCAAATCATAAAAACCCGATAGTTCGAATAACATCATATAAAAGTCTTTAGTATCAAAACTCACCTTAATAAGCTCAAATTTGCAGATTCAAATACACAGATTTCCTCGATCACTTTTTTTGTGCAACAGTTCCTTCTTCAAGAACACCTCCACCGCCTTGACACACAATTTCTTTTCTCTCTAAAAGTTTCTTTCCCAAAAACAAGATAAGATAAAGTCTTATCTTTTTACTTTCCTATATATATATATATATATATATATATTTCTTAATAGAGGCGGTGAGTTTTTATGAATACAAAACTCATTTGGTTGTGGATCTTATTATTTTAAAACTCATTTTTCTTAACCATGAAGGCTACCCACTTTCTCAAATAAAATATTACTAACTCATGTATGCATATCATCAAATGTGCATATAATTTAATCAGCTTCTTCACAAATGCACAGAATTATTCTCATGCATATGTATGTATATATTTTTCATGCATTTTATCAAACAACATGCATGTTATCACGTGTTTTGTAAATATTCACATAAAGGTTACCTCAACCCAGGTTGTCTGAAACCCAGTTATCACAATGGGTGACAATGTCAAGCTGATTCTCTCAGATGTAGATACTGTCTTGATCAAAATGAACCAAGTCCATAAAGACATGCCTCTCCACAATAACCTTTCTTTTGACCTCTCAGCTGTCAAAGTTGAAGTCAATGATGTGAAGAAATTGTTATCTGCAGTGCAAGCCGATGTCCGCACCAATGCTAAGGCCATCTCTACTCTCAACAGCAAAGCCAATGAAGCATAGGCTCAGCTTACCAGACATGGTAAGTTGATGTAGCAGATACTGGATCTTCTTCAACGTCCAACGGTAGTTCTTGTACCTTCCTTCACAACCGCTGATCGCCTATCGCTAGATCAAGTGCTCACACTTGATCTTCTTCAAACTCAGTCTATGGCCGAGCTTGAACAACGATTGGATATAATTGCTAAAATTCTTGATGATCTCCCTTCTTGTTATGCTTATGACAAAGAGGAGTTGAATGATTTACCTTAAGTTGTTGTTGTTGCTGTCCCTACAACACCAGCTGATGCTGATGCTTAAGATTAAAGAGCTGAAGCAAATGAAGCCACTGCTGAAGTTGTAGATGCCATCACTTCTCGTGATGCTGAAGCTGTTGCTAAAGCTGAGGAAAATGATGATGCCGTCAGAGCTGATGCTCAAGATGAAGATCTTCCTATCACCTCTGCAGCTAATGTTGGTGATAAGGAAGATGACGATGATGATGATGATGATTATGATGAGGCTAATGATCCTCTTTCCTTTCTTGATGCTGGAAAAGAACTTGGTGCTTTTGATGATGATGAAGACGACGATGACAACGACTTCACCATTCAATACCACATCAAATTAGCTATCGCTCAGAAAGGAGTCTCTCTCATGGAATCTTCATCCTAGGTGGAGAAGGAGAAAGAGAAAGAGACATCTGCAAAGAACCATAACACCTCTTCTAAAGACAAAGGTGTTGCTGAAGAAGGAAACATGAACGTTCTTTTCAAGCCTATCAATCCTCAAGGATATGCTGAACCCCCAAGGTTTGCTGTCATCACTTTTCTCTCAACTTTTATCTACTATTCCTTCTACCACCTGTAGTCATCTAGTTGAGTGGGTACCTCAAAACCCAACTTCTAGTGTTCCTAGAGACTTACAGATGACTAAGCTTAAGGAGTCACTTGAACAAAACTAGAGTAAAAATTCGTCTTTGTACCTCTAGTTGTGGTAAGTTTGACTTTCTTACTGAAGCTGAAAGACTCGAAGCAATCAAGGCTGAGGAAGAACTCCGAATTCAACGAAAACAGACTGAGGATAGCCTCAAGCTGGCCAAGTCTCTTGCCTCTCAAGTTCTTCCGAAGAAAAAGTCTAACGTTGTCAAGGACCAAGCTAAATTGCTCTCAATTGTATAATCTGTACATCAAAAAGCAATGAAGCTGAATGACCGAAACAAGATATGGAGTGAAGATCGCCTAAATAAAAGAATTAGTCCTCGTCGTAATTCTACCGTCACAATCAGTGGTCTTAAGAAAGATGGTGGAATGATTATCTCCATGCTCATCATCAGAGACAACCTTGACACTGTCGTCGACTATCCTTCCTACCTTGGATAATATAGCTACAGTGAATGGCCGGAAATCCGCCAGGCCATTCAGTGCTCAAAGTCAAGGCAAAGCCAATAATTGAAGACATCCTTAGCGAGCTGATCAAGAAGATGTCCAAATTTGTTGTTGTATCTACAAATCCAACATTGAGGCAAGGTGGAAGAAGAAAACTTTCTGATCCTAATGATGGACCAACTCTGAGGAACGAACATGAAACAAAGTTCTCCCTGGAGGAAGTCCTAAAGAATTCGAAGAATCCATATATCTCTATCTTTAACCTATCTATGCTGGTGAAGGGTCCTTGCACACCCAACTCTGTGCACCTAAAGCCTAAGTTTGGATTTATATTCCTTAACTATGATGGCGAACACATATTTAAGAGAGTATCTGAGCTCCGTCTCTATCCTATAGAACATCTAGATTATGTAAGATATTTGTTGGACAATGATCTTTATGGTGAGACGATAGATCGCAAGATCAGAAGATAATTTCTACGTCGAAAGATGCTTGGAAAAGAAGTACCTGGTTACATCGACTTCAGCGACTTAGACTAGTTAAAATTTTCTATCTTGTAAATCTTATTTTTCTATGTCTTTTCTTTCAGTGTCAACTTGTATGTAATAAGTCTAGAATGTACTCTTGTAACACTTGTATTCCTCCTTTTTGATTAATATAAGTATTTCACCAATATCACTGAAAAAGATCCCTGAAAAGAGTAATAGGGACACATGTCTATAAGTTCCAATTTGCTCTTACATTCATTGACAATATTCAGTCAGTGAACATGTTTTCGGTTTCAGTTTCCCTTCTTGTACTTGTTTTTCTTAAACTTGTAACTTCAAAAAATAATATAAGAAAAACTATATTACTGAAAAAGATCCCAAAATAGTTAAAAGGGGCGTGTACTTTACTTGTAACTTTTCCTTACTATTAAACCTTAAAACAATGTATGTCCATAATCACTGATCAATTCTTCATATCTTCATAATCATACATGGCAGATTCTTAGATATTGCATTAAGAACATCAAGATCCTTGAGAGAAAAAGTCAACTCGTATAAATCTCAGTCAAACTCTCAATTATCAATGTATTATTACAATTAAGCTCCTCTCACACTAATTACAAAGATTAAACCATATTTATATGGTCAAACATACAAAGACAAAGTCAAAGTCAAACCTATAAGAAAAGTCAAACACGGTGACTTTTTACAATTAGACTATTTATAAACTTTCAAGACGAATACAATTAATACTGATTTCTCAGTCCTAACATTCTCCCCCTTTGTATTCAGACTTGAAAGAAAAATTTGCGCTTCGAGTACTTGTTTGAACTTTGAAACTTTATGCACAATATGTCTTCTTCAAAAGAAATCTTCAACTTATAATCTTCAAACGATCAAATGTTGAGAAAGATCTTCTAGCACTCCCCCTCGAATGTAGAATCACTGTGATCTTCTCTTTTGACAATGTAGAACCAATTCAAAAATGATCTTCAAAAACACTGTACAAAATGTGATCTTCAAAGAATCTTCAAAATCAAACTTCAGTAAACTATTGTGAAAAATGATCTTCACATTCAATATCTCTCAGTCGTTGTAGCATACAAATAATCATTCTTTAATCATCTTCAGTCGCACTTCTTCTTTTGAGTCTTTTGYCACWWHTGAAAGTTACTCCCCCTTGATATTTGCATCAAATCCCCTTTAACAATGTTCGGAAATGAATATTTCATTCATATTACATATACTCCCCCTTATGATGAAATGAGAATCATTCCATCATACAAAAGATGAATGAAATTTTCTGTTTAAGC
>NW_020200627.1:64287-65570 GCF_001531365.2 Cynara cardunculus var. scolymus
TTAAAGCACAATGATCAGATAAAAGTTGATCAAAGAATTTGGCTTTAAGCACAATCAATGAAGAATGATGCGACAACAATTCGATTATTCTGTATGTCTGAGAGAAACGAATGAAGATCTGTAAGAACAAGTTTACAGATTCTGATATTAAAAAAAATGAATGAATGTATATGAATCAATCAAAGAAACAATATCAGAAAACAATGTTGAATACAAACGAGTGTATTATCACCGAAAATGATTTTCGTATAAGAGACGTGATAATAACAGTTTGAAGAATAGCTGAAACAGGTATTGGAATTATGTACGATGAGAATTTACGCAAGTAAAAACTCAGAAAATACCTGTTCAGAAAATGTACTCGTTATCTCAAAAAGAATCATTATCCAAAACCAATTATTGAACTTTCTAAGGAAACTCCCCCTAGAAAGTAGATTTAAGTAATGAATCATTTTAAGCTCAAAAATGAAAAAGAAAACATTTTAAGTACAGGTTCTAAACTGGGTGTTTAGAAACCACACTCGGTAAAGCACGGRTCCTGAACTGAAGTGTTCAGAAGCCTTTATTGTTAAGCTCGGGTCCTAAACTGGATGTTTAGAAACCTTAGTTTGAAATACTGTACAACTCCCCCTGCATCGGTGTATCATTGGAATGATATTCTGATCAGCATAAACTTGACACACACCTGCAAAACCAAATCAAGTAGATTTTGGTACCCAAACGAACTTGGGTCCTAATATGYTAGTATTTGGTTGGGGTATGTTGTAACTTCCAAACCATTTCTTTCGATAAGATGTATTCTTTTTAGTACTATGAACATGATGACCAGGATTAAAATATGAATCGTATGAGTAATTGGGATCATACATGTTCTTACCTTTCCATTTGTCATGATAACTGTTATCTCCATGCCACCTGTTGAACCGTTTGTTATTGACAAAATTGTTGGTTCTGCATGTTGAGCACAAAATCCTTCTCTTGCTAWGATTAATCAAATCATTAGTAGACTTTACAATGCAAGGAAGATTGTTAGTACCAACAGGTGTATGAGATAAAGCAGAATCAGACTTATTAACCCATATGCTCTTAATCTTGGAAGAATAATTGGGTGATCCAATGACATACCCTTGATAGTACTGATTAGAACGAAAATAGTTCTTAGAAACATTGAGGACTGCTTGAATAACTGTTCGAATATGAACAATTATAAAAGATGGTTTTACACTGAGAAGGAGAACCAGTTGAGCTTTGAGCACAAGAAAAGTCTTTGACTTTTTGTAAAA
>NW_020200627.1:66280-87133 GCF_001531365.2 Cynara cardunculus var. scolymus
AATCTCCTTAACTCATTCAGCTCATTCTCAGTCTTGTGGAACTTGTCAGTTAAGTCCTTTGTATCTGAATTGTTCCTTGGAGAATTCCTCTCAGCAATTAGTTCAAATTGAACTTCTTGAAATTTAGTTGACAAATCTAAATTAAACTTAGTCAAACTTTTCAAATTATCATCATAGTTTTTCTGATCCAAACTCCGAGTATTTTCAATCTGTTCAATCTTATATTCAAATTCCAGAGTAATTCGTTCACTCTCCTTCTTTAAGGTTTTGATATAATCCTCATTACCACAATTTTTTCTATGTATATTTATGTAATGATCTCTAAGAACCACATAATTCGTTTCTAACTGAACAATCTTCTCTCGTAATTCTTGATTCTCCTTCTTTAGAATATCTGCCATTTAAAAAAAATGATCAGTTAAGGATCTATGCAGTGAAATCAGATAAAGAAATACGAACAGTTAAGCTCAAAAAGAACAGAAAAACACAAACACTGAAAAAACTCACGCAAAAACAAATGTACAATGATCCAAAAGCAAAAAATCTAAACACAAACAATCTAAGAAACTAAAAACAGTTCGAAAACAATAAACCAAGTCCAAAATTTTGACTTTAAGTCCAAAATTGCACTTAAAAAAATATCAGTTGCTTCACACGAGCTGCGGTGACTTGTTCTGGTATGCTTCAGATCCAAAATTGCTGTCAAAACCTGTGGAGCTATGGAGCTGCTGCTTAGTCCTGCACACTGTGTAGCTGCTATTTACAATCCCAAAAGCAAAACAGAACCTGCTGTTTTTCCTTTGTTGTGCTGTTCTGTTTGAAGTTGCTGCTTAAACACAGCACAACAAAATCTGTTGCTGCACTAAACTTTCTGCACAAATCAGAAACAGTCCCAATCAAGCACCTGCAACACTTGAATCTTAACCTGTCAATATTAGAAGCTTAAACCGAACAGCATGAATGTTAAATCTTAAACCTGGCAATACAAGTGTAAACCGGACACTTGAAATGTGACAGCAACTTGTTAAACCAAAATGAATCTTGATTAAAATCACAAACAATTAAGAGACCCAAAGACGAATTAGGTTGAAAGATTGTATATACGGCTAATAAACTTGAGTAAGAAGATAAGCGGTTTAATAAACCGGACAGAACACGCACAATATCTCTAAGTACTAACTAGTTCACACTTCCACTCAATATTTCGGTCGATGATTGAACCTAAATCACTCACTGTAAAATCAAAATCCGTTCAAAAATTAACCCTAAACCTTAGATGACTTACCTGGGATATTTCGGTCAATTTTATTTATGTTGCTTTGTCATCGTCAAATAGGGGGAGGTTGTTGATCCTCTTTCTCAATGATTTGATGATAATCCCTTTTACCCATCGAAGTATTATGTTTCTTGCTATTCAGTTTCAACGATCATCACTGAGTCTGTTCAGTGATCTGCTCATGAATAGACAAAACTACTATTGATTGTAGCAAATGACATGCTTTCCTTTAAAAGCTTGACGCGTGTTATGCATTTTCTAAATTGCATATAATGCAATGGGTATAAATAGCTAAGTTCTCTCTCCACTCATGCAATATGCGATACAAGCATATTAGAATTCCTTTCTCTAATTCTAAGAAGCATACCCAAGAAGAACACACTTCTAGTCTTATCTCTTTTGGCAAATCTCGCATATTTGCTAAGTGTATATGTGTGTATTTCTAGATTGTTTTAGATAGGTTTTTCTTTACCTTGTCTATTTCACAAACAATCTGTAAAATCTTTATTGATCTTTCTTTATCAATATATATTTTTAAAAATGAAAATTACTGCATTTGTATTCATCCCCCCCCCCCCATTCTACAAACTGATCGCCTCTAAACTCTTGTAGATCCGGCTGGGACCAATAAACCAACCTCGAAACATTGTTGCATAATTTCCATGGGATCGAAAAATGGTTTTACCTTAAAAGTAGTGCCCTTATCTAAATCAATTAATTCAATTACGCCATAAGTGTATAATTTGACAATCTGAAAAGGCCCGGTTCATCTAGAAATCAACTTTTCAAGGAATAATTTGAGTCTATAATTGAACATAAGTACATGTTGACCTTCTGTGAATTCCTTTGGAAGAATTTTTTGTCATGCCATTTTTTGATGTTTTCATAATAAAGTTTGGCATTTTCATAGGAATAGTTCCTATGTTCTTCCAATTCACACAATTGGATATATCTTCTCTTTCCTGCTTCATCCAAACTCATGTTCAGTTCTTTGATGGCCCAGTAGTCTTTATGCTATAACTCGAGACTTAAATGACAAGATTTACCAAAAACCAGCTTATAGAGAGACATTCTGATAAGGGTTTTTAAAGCAGTCTGGTAGGCCCATAAGACATCATCCAATTTGGATGCCCAGTCCTTTCTGTGTGGTTTGACTACTTTTGTCAAAATTCCTTTTATCTCCCTTTTGACAATTCAACTAATGTATTGGTTTGAGGATGGTAGATTGTAGCTACCCTGTGCTTTATGTCATACTTTTTTAGAGTTGCTTCCAAAAAAATATTTATGAAGTGTATTCCTTCATCACAAATCAAGGCATGCGGTGTAGCAAATCTTGTGAAAGTTGAAAGGTATGAAGAAAATTGCTTCCAAATTAATCAAGTATAAAGTATTTTTAGAGATCTGATCTATATTAACTAAGTCTAGAAGGGCTCGGATACTCAGAAACAGAGTTTGGATACTCGGACACAGAGCTCGCACACTCGGACACAGAGCTCGGGTACTCGGACAGAAAGCTTGCGCACTCAGACACAGAGCTCGGGCACTCGGATACAGTGTGCAGATACAAAGCTTGAATACAGAGCACAAATACAGAGCTCAGATATATAGGGAAAGAAGACCGAAGACATGCACGCACAAATCCTCTACATAGTACATGCAGAGCCTTTGGCTCTCCCACAGATACAGAGCTCCTCTGTATGAACTACTAAGGGTTGTACTAAAACGAATAATTCTGGAAGAGGACCAGAGGCCCTCTGGACAACTAGACCTTTTGGTTGTATAAACTAGATCCTTCGAACTCCAAGTCCTTTAGGACCATAGCCCTATGGTTGGTCTATGCTCTGGACGTCAAGTGTCAACACAACCAAAGCCCCTCTGGTTGGTCTATGCTTTGAAAGACTATCTTAAGAAATCTGAATTATCAAGTTCAGATTAGGTGTGCTCAATCGGGTAAGTCTAAGTATGAAAACTTATCTTTAAGTTTGAAGACTTATTCTTCAGAGTTACAAAAGTCTGAAGACTTCAAAGTTTGGGCGATAGAGCGCACAAGTCTAACTCTGAAGAGTTACTTTTCAGAGTTACAAAAGTTTCAAGACTTATATTCAGAGTTATTTTAAGACAACCCGGATAGCGCTTAAGTTACAAAGTCTGAAGTTCCTAACTCTGAACGAGAGAAGTCTGAAGTGCCAAATCTGAAAACCTCGACTTCGGAGGAGGTTAAAGCTAATCCGATATTCTGTTGTTAGCGATAGAGATTATCTTTCCCAATTTATATGATTCAGTTTTGTTATTTAGTTTATCTTAAATTTATTTATAGATAGGTTTACTTTTTTGTAATTTAAAAAAATACAGTAATTCGTCTTTGATTCATTCAAGTATTGTAAGCAGATTGCTCTACGTTCTTTACATTCAATAACAGATCAAAACCTTTGACTACTAATAATACTCTTTGTTCTTACACTGTTTTTACATGGGCACTTTCAATTGGTATCAAAGAAAATCAAGAATTAGATGAAGATTGAGAGATCTAGAAGATGAACACGAACATGATCAGCCGGCCGATTTCTCTTATTCAAGAAAACAGTAAACGTACAAAGCTCTCTCTCACTAGACGACCCTCATTGAATGGAATACAGAATGAACAACTTAATTATCTAAGCCCATGTCACCTATTTATAGGAGACATTTACAAGTAAAGCCCAATGCCCATAACCCAATTACATGAATATTACAATACAATACAAAGTAATTGACTTTATAAAACTTTCATAAACTTAGGACTATTTTAGTCCTAACAATATCCCCCGAAGTTTATAAAGTAAGCATCTCTTGAAACCTTTAGGTCTTCTCTCTCCTGCTTTCTTTAAGAAAACTTTGGTGTGCCCGACATTAAAGAAATCTTCAAGTTCCCCCTTGAATATAGCTTTTACTCTTCATTTTCTACTTTAAGATAAGATCCAATGTGATTTCAACACCACTGATTGCACAAAGTACATCTATACTGCAGAGAACTCAACACAACCTTGAACCGCAGAATCATTGCCAATCCGAAAGTAGTAGATTCATCCAACTATGGGATAGATAAATGTGCAAGCTTCAGTAAACCACGAGGTGAATAAGCATTCAACTTAAGAACTTAATCTCGGTATGCTCACAAATTGGGGTTTCAACACTAGCTAGAAGTACCAAAGCAAACACCATTGTCATTAAGAACCGGAGAGAATAATCAACATTAAGCACATAGCCTCAAGAATAGCAAGTCGACCCATATAAATATGCCAATTTCCTTCAAACTTTTAGAAGATTGAATAACCAGAATCAGATTCAAAATTTCCAGCCAGAAGAGTAATTAAAGGCACTCAGAACTCTAGATCACAACCATAACGTCAGAACAATTATTGTAGACTTTCAAACCTCTAATTGATTAGGTAATAAGAATGACTAAGAACACTCAAAGATCTGATAATTTTCAGAACCTCCAAAACCCTGATTGCAAATCTTCAAGCCCTCTGATTCATCAGCTCAAAAGGAATGAGTGTAGGCATCAAAGGTCTAGCCACTTGTAGAAAAACTCCAGAGTAATGATTACAGATATTAAAACTCTAGTCCAATTAAATACAAAAACCAATCAAACAGTTCTGAAATCCTTTCAAAGTTCGCTTTAAACTTTAATCCCAAAAAGTCAAACTTTGACTTGAAAAGTCAATATTGACAAAGTTTGCTATTGATACTTCAAAGGGGAATAATGATAAAATATGATGTTAATCAGTAAGCATAAGGTGAACTAGGAAAATAAATCCATTAAGCACACAGTTTAAGCACATAGAGTCATAATTTGAACAAGGTATTCTAGATGGGCAATGAGCACAAATTTTTTCATCTTATCACCCATGCCTTAGGCTGATATTACTAGAAACCTCCTTATCGCTAACGCCTTGGTGATGAGCAATGTTATCGCTCATATCCTGGACGGATATATTAACTTCCTTTCATTGCTCTATATTAGATATCATCGCTTGAAACTTTGACCGATGAAAGGGTTATCAGGCAACTCTTTATCGCTCAAAGATAAGTAACAAGGCAACTGAAAATGTAAGGTCATCACCCACCAAAACACTTCATCACTTGGTGTGTTGGGTGATGAGGACCCTTATCTCTTAGCACATTGATGTTGAACAACCAACTTTAGATGGTCTAGAAAGTTGAGTAACTTGCAGAATCGGGAACACTAGCTCATTCAACTAGGGTAGATCAGATATCTCGTATTCTGCAAGAATATCCCAAGTGAGATCAAATGTGTCTTTGAATAAAGAATCTATATTTGATTTTACAGCAGCAGAGTCAAAATTATTTATCCTGTTTGCTACAGGTTCTACAATGCTTTGTGTAGAAGCTAACTATTGTAGCTTGAGTCCTGAACTGATTTGTTCAGAAGTCATAGATTCATCAAATTTAACGTTGATGTTTTCTCTGACAATCTTGGATGACTTAATATAGACTCGGAAGGCTTTAGACTTTAATGAATAACCAATAAAGTAGCCTTCTTCCGCCTTCTTATCGAATTTGCCAAGATTGTCTCGATCGTTAAGCACGAAGCATCTGCATCCAAAAACATGGAAATTTTTTACATTAGGCTTTCTTTTATTGATTAACTCATAAGCAGTTTTATTAAAACGCTTGACGATGATCATTCTATTTTGTGTGAAACAAGCGGTAGATACTGCTTCAGCCCACAAATACAGAGGTAGACCAAATTAAGCCAACATAGTCCGAGCTGCCTCGACTAATGTTTTGTTTCTTCTTTCAACAACTCCATTTTGTTACGGAGTTCGAACAACAGAATAATTATGAGAAATCCCAACTGTTTGAAGAAAACTTTGAAAGGTCTCATTTGTAAATTCAGTGTCGTTATCACTTCGAAGCTTTTGAACTGGAAGTTGTAGAAGAACTTGAATACGCTTGATAAAAKATATGATCAGCTCAGGCGCATCAGATTTAGCTCTCAGAAACTCTAGTCATGTGTATCTGGAATATTCATCGACCATCACCAAGATATACTTTTTACCTCCAAGCGATTGAGTACGCATTGGTCCACATAAATCCATGTGAATCATTTCGAGAGGAGATATACAAGACAAAGCAGATTTTGCTTTATGTGAAGATGTTGTAATCTTTCCCATTTCACATGCAGAACATAGTGAGTTCTTATAAAATCTAAGCTTAGACAGACCAATACTAAATCACTACTTACAAGTCGATTGATATCTCTAAAGTTCTGATGAGATAATCTTCTATGCCATATCCAACTGTCTTCATTTGAAGCTTTAGCGATTAAGCAAACAGACTTAGAAGCAGTCAGAGTTGGAAAATTAAACGCATAATGATTACCATAGCGTTTAGCTCTTATCACCTCTATTCCTTCAGAGTCAAAAATCACACAACCATTCACACAGAATTTTACATCAATCCCATTATCATAGAAATGACTTATGCTTAACTGATTATGCTTTAAACCCTCAATATAGAAATCTTTCTTAATTGTGACAATGTCGTTTGATAATGTGCCATATCCACGCACAAATCCCTTTTATTTATTTCCAAATATGACTGTTCCACCCAACTTTTCTTTAAAATCAAATAAAAGATGCCTGTGTCCTGTCATGTGTCTTGAACATCTGGAATCTACATAGCACACATGACAGTCCTGTAAAAACAATCACAGAGATTTAGGTACCCATTTCCAAATGGGTTCTTTTGGGTTAGATAGAATATTAGAAGATAAAGATTTAACGTGCCATTCATATTTAGCTTTTGGAATCCATTTCCAAACAAATCTAACATCTACAAAATATGGCTCCTCCTTTTTCGGTTTAGAAACATTTTTCTTCAAAGAATTTTTCTTGTTAAGATATGGAAGACCATTAAAAACTTTTGCTTTGAGCGGGGTCTTTGATTTATAATCATAAATCTTTGACCCTAAAGACTTTTTGCATTTAGCGTTAACTGCAAGGGAGTTTGACCCACAATAATTGCAATGTATATGACGTTTAGCAACAGATTTAAGATCCGCACGAGAAAATCTTTTAACATTCTCAAGATCAGCATCCAGATTACATTTTGAGTTCAGAAATTTACAATTGCAACTATTTATATTCACAGAAAAATTATTTACAAAAAATGAATTATTTGAAACATTTTTCTCAATCTTCTGCCAAGACTTCCACTTGCAGTCATTACCAATCTTTAAAAATTATGCGACAGAAAAAGATTTTGGGTTAGTCGAGCACTTCGCAGATAAAGATTCAGTTTTAACAAATTTTGCATTTAGAACTGATTTGACGATTTTAGGAGTAGCCTTAGAAACATTTTCAAATTTAGTTTTGGAAGGCTCCCCTTTCTCAAACTTACTTTTAGAAAGATTAATTTTATCAATAACAATTGTTTTTGATTTAGAGACATTCTGGGAAGCTTCTGAGTTTTTGGCAAATAATCTTGAAGCTGTTTTGAGATCTTCCTCAAGTTTAATGATTTTACTCATAAGTTGAGACCTATCATCAGAACATGAACTTAGTTCCTTTTCCAAATCTGAAATCTTTTTCAAATTGGATGCAAGCAAAATATCTTTACAGACAACACGCAAGGTCAATTCAGAAATTTTGCTTTCAAAGTCTTTTGATTTGGATAGAAAATCATTTTCAGCTATAATATTTAAATCTTTTTAAGCACGAAGTTCATCTTCAAGATCATAAATCTTTTTCAAATTCAAATCAAATTCAGGATTTGAATGTACTTTCCAATCCTGATCAGTACTTTCTTCCATCTTGTCTGAATCATAAATCACCCCTGTTTCCGACTCAGAATCAAACTCATTTAAAAGGTTTTCAAACGATTCAGAAGTCATTGATTCGATGAACTCGGAAAGTTTTTCAGAATCCTTTTTAGATGATTCAAAAATAGATGAAGTTTGATTTTGAACTCTTTCAGTTGGATATACTTAATCAAGCTTAGTATGTGAAAATATGATTTCCCTAGTTTCAAAACTCGCGTTAAGATTATCATATTTCATTCCAACTGATTTAAAATTTAATTTTTTAGAAAGATTTGACAAATATTTCCTTTAAAGTAGGAATTGCAAATTTTACCAACCCCCTCTTATCAAAATCGTACAAAGATTTAGGAGCGTTTTTCAAAGTATCATTTTCTGTAAAACCCAAACCCATCTGAAAATTGTAAAAACGAGTATCTTTTGGGTTCTTTGTCAAAATCTTCAGTGTTTGCTTAGACTGACCTTTTTTATAGTTAATATCCAACTGTTTAATTTTATCATATAATTTTCCTCTTTCAGTAAAAATCATGTTAAATTTCAATTGAATATTATCACGTTCACACTCAACATTACTCAATTTCTTTTTCAGCAACATAAATTCATTTTCAAGTTTAGCCTTTTCGGATTTTAGAATTTCTTTTTCTTGTCTTAGACCCTCACTTAAGCATTTAAAACCGCAACTTTCTTCTCGAAATTTCAACATTAAATTCCTTTCACCTTCTAATATATCTTTCAAAATTTTAAACTCAGTATTCATATTTTCAATTTCCTTCATGAGTTCAGCGTTTAAAGAATTTACCTCATTCTCGTTCTCAGATGATGAGCCTTCAACTTTAGTTCTTGCCAATAAGCACATGTTTACCTGGGTAAAATGAGCAGCTTCATCATCTGACAAGTCAATCAGTCAGCTTTCCACTTCAACCACCAAAGCCCTGCCGTCCTCAAGGGCGTTTGCCATATTAGTCTTCTTGAGATAATAATTTGAATCTTTGACCTTCTTCAAGTTGAGCATCCTTCTGGTCTTTTGCTTTCCCAAACTTTTCAGGCTTTACCTCCTTTCCCTTACTCTTCTCAAACTTCACAAACATCTTCTTCTTCCCGAACCTCTTCTCAAACTTCTGTGTCAGCAAAGCAAGTTTCTTAGAGAACTCCCTAATATCATCATCTGAGTCAGTAGAGGAATCTTCAGTTGACTCACTCTCAGTCTGTTCAGATAACTTTGTCTTCAATGATTTAGAGCTCTTTCCTTCATATTTCCCTTTGCTTGCTTCCCTAATAGAAGAGCTAAGAAGTCAGCCACCTTCTTCTTCTCAGTCATTAACTCTATCACAATTTCCTCTTGCTCGTACAGGATACTGTATAGATCATGAATGTCTTCTTCAGATATATTTTTGTTCATTTGCATATTAACTGCAAGAGATTTCCACTCTGACCTCAAAATTTTCAAAAGCTTATAATTGATCTCAGACATGGATTTTTAAATACCATTCCTTAGTTCATTCAGAATAACATTGAATCTGTTGTAGGATTCAGTAATGGTTTCGATCTCACAAGCCCTGAATCCCTCATAAGCACTGTTGCACTGATTCTACCGTGTCTGAATAGACTTTTCGCTTCCCAACATCTTCTTCTCCAACTCATCCCACAACTCTTTTGATGAACCTCTACTATCAACTCGGTTGAAAAGTTCATTAGGAATGGCCATTAATATATAAGTCAAAGCTTTCTTGTCAATGAGGACCCTTTCTTTCTTAGTTTCAGTGTAGTATTGTGGATCTTTCTTTATCTTGGAAGCAAGCACAACTATCCCATCAGCGGTAGTCTGCACAGGTAGATACATATAACTAATGAGAGGTCCATTATTTATCGATTCCATTAGCTTTTCATCTTTTTTGTCAAGAGAATGAACCATCCGAACTTTCCATTGTAAGTATTCTTCGACAGCAAGAAAGAGTCATATCTGATACTCAACATATCTTTCGACATCTTTCAGACTTGAAAAATGATCTTTTCAGAAATATAGATAAACACTGGATTTGAAATCTTCGAGAATAATATCCCCCTCCTACGACTTAGTACGGGGGTCCCGCTACTCGGTTAGCGGGTGGGGTCAAGGGGCAATGCCCTTGCGGGGTTTGGGGGCAGCGCCCCGAGAATTTTTTTTTTACACTTCAAAAAAATAACACACCCCACTGCCCTTATAAAAAAGAATGTTATCCGGACAAATGAGAAAATGAATGTTATTCAAACAAATGAGTATCCTGACAAGGATATATCCGGACAAAGAATGGACATTATCCAGACAAAGAACAAATGTTATCTGGACAAGAATGTAAGCACTATTCGGAAAACAAAGAATGCTTCTCCAGTCAACAAGATCTATCCGGTCAATAATAAACACCTCACCGGACAAAGAGATGTCCGATGAAATGAGATATCCGGACAATGAAGTGTCAGATGAGAACAATTATAAGGGGTCTCTGAACAAGTCAATGATCGGTAACAAACGTATCCGGACAAGACTAATCCGGTCAAAACTCAAGAAATAACCGATTACAAGAACCCTTTTATGCACAAATTCAACGTTCGGAGAGAGACTCTTTATCGGACGATGAATGTTTAACGTTCGGATTGAAGAACAGTTTAAACCCAGAACTTCAAAATTGCTCAAAACCAACCAAGAATTGCAATTTTGATGCAATTAATCAACACAAATTAGTTCACAATTAGTTCAGAAACAAGTTTAACACAAGAATTACAACAAAAACATATCAAAATAGGTCGAATTAATCCAAAATGTCCAAGAACAGTAGCTCAAAATGTCGAAAACAAAAATTCACAAAATCAACAACAATTCGAAATCCAAATCCAAACCTGTCAACCTGATTAAGCTCTGATACCAATTGTGATCCAAGATTCAAGTCTTTTATTTGATAAACTGTATGAACACAAACTCTTGATTACAATGATAGATCTCAATCTCTCTAAATCTGAATTTGTATAAATCTGATACTAAATCACTAAATCTCTCTCAATTATGGTTAACAACTAATTAAAAAAACTAACAACACCCTATTTATACCACCTTCTATAAAAGAAAACTAAATTAACGTTTTATAAAAGGAAACTACAATATAAAGCATATTAAAACATTTTTAGCACCAGGACTGGAATACAACATT
The DNA here is from genome assembly GCF_001531365.2 of Cynara cardunculus var. scolymus. NCBI lineage: Eukaryota > Viridiplantae > Streptophyta > Magnoliopsida > Asterales > Asteraceae > Cynara > Cynara cardunculus. The sequence goes on from NW_020200627.1 coordinate 77,565, forward strand.
TTGTTCCAACAAAAACGAAGCATATCGATGTTCGATACCATTTCATCAAGGACCATGTAGAGAAAGATACAGTCAAAATGTTATTTGTTAACACAGATCACCAACTTGCAGACATATTCACCAAGGCTCGCGATGAAAAGAGATTTAATTTCTTGGTCAACAAGGTGGGTATGCTTAATCTATAATGATAAGTCAGAGCCTCTGTATGTACTACATAGAGCTTCTACACACACATTGAGCATAGATCTCTTAATTTTTTTTAAGTCCAAGAGACAGAGCCTATGCATGGACTGTGTAAAGCCTCTTACTTAAGTGTTGTCTTCTTTTCAAATCCAAGAATATAGAGCATGTTAATCAAATTCTGATGCTTTGTTAAGTATGACATATAGAGCCTCTATACCTGTATCTATAGCTCGAGCATATCTTATAATCTTTGATCCAGGCTTAGTTCAAGGGGGAGGAACACAGATGGCCTAAATCAAGGGGGAGTTTTGGATCTCCAAAAATACAAATCCTCTATATGTACTATACAGAGCTTCTGCCTCATAAAATTTCCATTGGAAGGCATAAACTTTACATAGTCCAACCATGAGCCTGTGTATTTACTTCAAAGGTATGTTTTCTATCTTTCATACCAAACTCTGGTCTCATCATTCTTTGTTTTTCTTGGGAGCCTCTGTATGTACAACATAGAGCTTTGTCTCAAGAAACTTGGTTTCACGATCCTTGTACTCTTGAAGTCTCAAGTTTCTAATACAGAGCATCTGTATGTACTTTACAGAGCTTCTGTATCAAGAAATTTAGTATCTCGCTATATCAAAACGCTTGTTTTCTTGAAAACTCAAGTTCTTTTTGTATAGAGCCTCTGCATGTACTATGAAGAGCTTCTGTCTCGAGAAACTGGGTGTCTCGTTCTCTATGACCCAGAGTATGTAGTTCTTTTTTTGTTTTTTTCTAAGTGTTACATTCAACCCAGAGGTATTTTCATTCTTTCCAAACACTCTGGTTGAAAAACACTTATGATTTTTTTCCCTCTTTAAAACCCTTCTTATTAAAATAATAATAAAGGAGGGTCACCCGTGAAAGGTCACAAGCCTGTATCCCTAATTTTTCAAATAAGCGAGGCGAGACGTGCAGCTGTCAAGCCACGTGGCGTCACCCCACAGGGTCTGGCAATAAACCTTTCGCAATCAACCTCTTCAGATGAAGGAAAACACTCAAGTGCCTGGATAACTCATTGTTTAAAGGTGGTGTTATCTTCAAATGTTTTCTTTACGCCTTCATATCTCTCTCAAAAGATTCCCAAAATCTTCAACCTACAAAGAACTTCCAAATTTTTGAAGAACCCTAATCGCTCACAATCATCAAATCGGTCATGTTCTTCAAACCATTCTTCAAGATAACAAGTAAGTTCTTCATCTTCTCCACTAAAAACCTCAAATCCCCAATATCAAAAACCTAATTTCTATCCAAATCCCTATTATTCGATCAAATCGGTCACATCTGCCTCTGTCTATGAAAGCCAAAGGGAACCCACATCCTAGGGTTCATCTTCTCAAAAGGATGAATCCTTTGAAAACATAAGTGGCATGGCTCCCCATGCCATGTCACTCTCCCTTACAGAGGAATTTGTTTCCTCTTCACTAGTATCTTCCCCACCTTCTTCAGAGCAAGTCTTAGGAACACATGGCTTGGATACTCTCGAAAAGTATATAGTCCACTCAACGAGGGCTCTTCATCAGACTATGAATCTGGTGAAGATGTTCCTCCTGACAGACAAGCGGTAGTGCCATCTCCTTATCAAGAAGTAGGAGGATTGGCTGGAATTCCTTCCACATCCAACATCAATCAAGATGTGCAAGAAGGTGTTATTGGAATGAGGAATCACTCTGATCCATGTGTTGAGCCAGAGGTCACCCCCACGGCATACGTGACAAGGGACAAGTTAAAGTCATTTGCTACCTCTGTGTTGTGCTCCTTGGAAGAGCTAAAACTCAACATGGCTTGTGCAGAGCCATCAACTTCTACACCTGCTCTGGAAGATGTTCAATCATCCTTAGCAGTATTGAGGGCTGAATCTTTGACAAATGTCTCTCGTCTTGAATAGTTGATGGAATTGATGGTAACTCACACAGCGACCCTACAATGGGTCATCAATCTCATTTAGAGGGAAGATGCTCCATCCAACAAGACGCCCATCGATGAACAAGCACTCCACCTTTTGAGCGTGCCAGCCAACTACATCACCCAGACGGAGATGAAAGCTCTAGGTGATCGTCTCCTCCAGAAGGCGGTCGGTTTCACATCAGAATTCAACAACACGACAAAGTAGGCAGCTACATAGATGCGATGCTTATTGGACACATTCAAGTTCCATGCCAATGTGCAAATCAACAAGGCCACGCAGGCAACGGTAGAAATTGTGGAGCTCTTGGACGCAAAGGTCAAGGCGATGCCCCCCATCGAGCTCAAAAAAAAGAAGAAGAAGCTTCTAAAGCCTTCCTCTACCTGCAGGGAATCCTCAAAGAAGAGGAGGCTTGATGATGATGAGGAACCAGACCAATCTATCCCTCAAAGTCGCCAAGAGGGGGATAAGCAGTAGGCTCAAGAATCACAAGTTGCCCCCTCTGCCTCTGCACTGGCCTAACATCAACCTTCTCAAACGCCTGCTCAAACCCACAAGCCAACATTTCAAGGGTATAGCCAGAGCCTGGTTAGAGGAAGTCTGCATCTCAAGACAAAGAGAAGACCAAGGAGCCAGAGGCCATACTTGATGGAGAGAACATGATTCAGCAACTCTTATCCATCTACGTCTCTTCACCAAGTCAATCTGCATTGTCTTCTTCAGATAGCTTCATGAAGACGGCTCCAGCAAAGGGGTGGATGCAGAGGAAGTGTAGTAAACGTCATCGAGCCAGAGGAGGCACCACCAAGAGCTTCGAGGGCCCCTTCAATGGCTATAACACTTCCTCCCAAAGTTACAATCGTCGTGCCACCTCCATAGCACCAGACACATAGAGCGAAGATTCCTGTCCAACGAACCAGAATAGTCACACCTGGGCTACAATCAAGTCATCCAGTCAGAGCAAGTAATGAGCAAGCATGCAACAGTAGGCCTTGGAGCTCCAAACCGACCCAAGATCAAGTTCAAGAGATCAGGTATTAGATGGATGCGATGAGGAGGCCCATCCCCAGAGAAAATCCTATCAAAGATTCTATTGACAATGAAAAGATCTTTCAACACCTGTACAATTAGAGGGATGAAGTGCCAAGTATAAAGATCAATCTGCACCCGTTGATACAGGAAAACATTCGTCAAAGGTTCCTTCGTCGATACACGCAACCAATCTCCGAAGTTCACTTTGTGGACGAGATCAAACAAGTACTCTACATAAAGAAGAGGACCTTTGGGCATAATCAGATTATCTTCCACGAATACATGGTGTAACGGTCTCAGGTGCATATCAACGTCTTCACATACTACGATCTAATAAATCTTAACCGTTGGGATCTTCTTACCTTGTACTTCTTCATGTATCACAAGAAAGACAAGGGGATGAAGTATGCGCTTCCCAACTATGCAATTAGACAAATGATTACAGGCCTGCTTCATTTTCGGTGCAAGGTAGAGTTCCAAATTTCTCTGTTCATGAGGGTCGACCAACTTGGTGTCACAAGCCAAATGAGAAACTTGAAGGCATCAAGTATGTCCCCTCCTAGACGGTCATCGTGGAGCTAGAGCTAGGGGTGGTCTTCAGAAATGAACATGGAGAGAAGGTGTTCTTTCGTTAAGACCAACTCTTTAAATATTCTAATTCAACTCTGCAGTTTAACAAGAACAATGTCCTCAAGAGCAGAGAAACAACCCCTAGAGCAAAAGAGAGAGCCAATACGCTTATAAGATCAATCGACAATGTGCTTGAGTTTCGTGAACTTCTTAGGAGGTTCATGAAACTTCAAAACCTCTAGGTCTCTCTTTTGTAAGTAATTTTGGACAACTTCTCTTACTCATGTAATTTCTATTTCCAGTTCCTGTAATCATTTTTAGATAGAAATATACATAAAAAGGACCTTGTTGGCCTCTTGCTTCATAGACTAGTGTGTTCGTTCAAGTAAGAATCTTGCTTATTTACACTTAGTGGGAGATTGTTAGAACTCTATTCGTAAAAGTGCAAGTAAGAAGCCTCTTACTCTTGTCAGACAGGACTTAGTCTTAGAAGCTGTCTGGACCAAGAGCTCCGCTGCAGAGGTCACCAAGAGACAAAGCTCTCTTATATATAAAGCAAGAGCCTCGCAATATAGAGCCCATGCTCAAACAGAGGAAGATCAAGTCTTAAGCGACTAAAAGCTTAAGCTTAAGGACTTGATACAGAGCTACCTTTCCAGATGCAGAGCCTCAACACTATACATGCAGAGCCTCTAAGTCTCTTTCGGCCATTGTTTGCACACAAGTGCTTCAAGCATATCTCCAAGTCTCCAACCAGAATCTGACACATATGCAGAAATGGTTCCACATTTCAAGGAACGTGAAGGCAGAAGATTTTGAACAAGAAGTCAGAGTTTGAAGCCTAGAAAATAGCAGAATCTATTTGTACTTGGGCGTATAAAAGGAGGTCTCTTCCTCGGGTTCAAAGAGAATCGATGTGCCAAATTATTATATGCTCTTATTATAGAGAATTCTTGTGAGAACTAGTTAATAGTTGAGAGTTACTTGTAATCCCTTCTTCTAATCAAAACAACCAATTTGTTCAATCTTGTTTTCATTCATATTTGTTTTTGACCAAATCTCTTAACCATTTCAGTATCACAATAGTCGCTTCCATTCTTACTCTATTCCATACTGTGTTTATTGATACATAAGAGAATTCTGGGTTCCTACACCAGCACCAGGGATAGTGAACGAACCTATGATTTCCATGTATGATCTCAAATGAAAGTGAGGATCTTCAGATAGCATGTCAGTAGTTAGTTTGCAACAATTGAAATATCACTAGCTTAAATTCAAAATGAGTTACAACCATAGTGGGTTTTAAAATTCCCTTATGTAACTGGGACAAAACGAGAATCGTATCGTATATGATGACTCCATCTTTAAAGTTTGCGAGTCTAATGATATTTTATGCCTCGTCCAAAGGTAGATTATTATTCTTTGGGGCATTTTCAAGATTTCTTCTGAGAATTTTGTCTTCTTCCCTTCTATCTTTAGCCATTGTTGAAGAGGTTAATACAAATAAAGTTTTTTGTATTTTTATTCGTTGTCTGAAAGTGTTTTCAGTTTCTGGGTCAAATCGAAAAATTTCTTTGTGGAACAATCTTGGCATGCATATATATATATATATAAACCTTTTTTCTATTCCCAAAAAAGCGGTAGAAAAATCAGCTTTAATAAACTTCACTTTTTGAAAATGAAAAACTTTAATTTGCCATCCCCGGCAGCGATGCCAAAAACTTGTTGTCTGGTTTATACAACCCTTAAAATTCAATGCAAAAATAGACTTTGGCGCAAGTATATATCTTAATCTACTGTCGTATTGTAACGAGTAATAATGGTACAAATACCAAATACCGTTCCCACAGAGAGGGCTAGTAAAGTCTTTCAAAAAGTTCAGTGTTTAAAAATTGATTTCAGATGGCGAATTCGAAGAAATCTTTTGTTCTGTGAGTTAATTATCTACTATGGAAAAGCAGTTGTAAAAAGAAGCAAATGGTGTAAAGGTCTGTTAGGACTGAAACAAATGATACATTGAGAAGATATTGTAGCATTTTCCACGCAGTCCAACAATACTATTAAATTAGTACAATTGCTCTGTCATAGATATCCAACCATCAGGTCAGACGGCCTCCGAAGAGTATACATAGGTCGGCGTACTACAGATACGACATCATTTATGTTAAACGTCGTGAATCCTAGTACAACATTGTATTCCCATTCCACACCGTATAAGTATAGTATTTGCCAGGTACTAAAGCTATTTTTAGCCTTCTTATATTATCTCTGGTTATCATATTTATCTTAACTTTGATAATTAATGCATTTGCATACATCAAATTAGTCGTCAATTATTTTAATATAATCTTAAATGAAATATTTTTAACCCAAAATAAATAGTTAGATAAAAATGCTATATTAATTTCAATTTCACATCAGTCTTGATCCTAATATTTCATTACACCACAAGCTAAGGCGATTACTCAATCATCGTTTGATTTCTTTTTGCAAGAGACGTAAATAAATAAAAAAGCAAATAACGGAGATGAAAAAATAAATAAAGTATTTGTTTAAAGAATGAAACTTGCCGCTCAAGTTACGGATTTCTAGAATAAATACTAAAAATAAATAATACAGTAAATTAAAATAAATAAATAAATGGCTAGAATGGAAACTTGTGCGTAAAGTCTCGTTACAATTCGTAAATACTTGCATGTTAAAAATAAACATTTTGGCCTTTCAGATAATAACTCACATACTACAATGGATTTTTGATCCAATGTATTGTCACGTTTACAAGGCGTTTTCCAAAAGTAAAACCGAAACAAAGTTTACGATAGTTAGCAAATAAGAGAAATGAATTAAAATTTACCAACACAATTAATTTTACTTAGATAACACAAAACTAGCATAAAATTAAAATTTTAGAAGAAAAGACAATAATAGAAGAGAGATGGAGCGGGAGTTGTGAGTTTTTAGAGAGAGAAAGGAAAAGTGTTTAAGTTACAAATGTAAATTGTAACTAAGGAGATGATGTTGTTAAAATTGGACTGTGACTCCTTTATATAGTAATCCACAAGCTTAGGGCCCAAGTTTGCACAAAAGGGCCCAAGAAGAAGTAGCCCAAGTCAAAAAGTCAGCTTAAAACTCGGTCCAACATTCGGCCCAAAAGGTAGCTCCAAGCCCACTGTCGAAAATCCTGCAGCATCCCATAGCACTACTTCAACATAGTCCTACAGGAATTCAAAGGTTTTATCAGAAATGATATTTTTGACCGGTTTAACATATAAATTACATTGAATTCATACATCATATTTAAAACTTCATAAATACATAAATGTAAAAGAAAGAATTAAAGACTCAAATGGGGAAATGAAATAAACCAAAGAGTGTAAAATTAGTGCAAATAGGCATCTTTGATGCTTCTCTTAATGCTGAACAATCAAATGTTTATAATGATCGGAACATCATCCTTGGCATGAAAAACTATAGAGCTTAATCCTCTTTAGGGATCTTTGTTGTTCCTCTTAATCACATGCCTTCCTTTGACTCATCAAATGTTGATCCTTCAAATGTTGAGTCTCCTTCAACCACTAAACCTCTTACAGTAAATGATTCTTTAATCTCCTTTAAAGATTAAATTGTATTTCGATGAATTTATTGTTGAAGCTTCATCCTTCATATCTGAGCCTCTTACTACTGAAAACCTAGATCTGACTCGTCAGCTACACGTTCAGAGATGGACTAAGAATCATCTCATCGAACAAATTTTTAGTGATCCAAATGCAGGAATTCAGAACCAACAAATTTTGGTACCTTGTTCCTCGTCCAGCGAGCAATTCAATTGTTGGCATAAAATAGGTGTATTGTAACAAGTTGAATGAACATGGCAATATAACCCGTAACAAGGATAGACTTGTTGCTTAGGGATACAAACAAGAGAAAGACATAGACTACAATGAAATCTTTGCTCCACTGGATAGGCTCGAAGTAATTCGACTATTCTTAGACTATGCTGCATATAAGGATTTAAAAGTATATCAAATGGATGTCGGAAGTGCCTTTCTGAATGGCAAACTTCAAGAATAATTTTATGTTGAACATCCAGGTTTTCTTGATTCTAAATATCCAGCTCATGTTTATAAATTGGATAAGGCTCTTTATGGGTTAAAATAAGCACCTTGTGCATGGTATGTCACATTCTCTTCTTTTCTTGTCGTTGAAAGGTTTGAATGTGGAAAGATTAATAGCACCCTATTTCTTAGGAAAATCAAGGGTCATAGCATTCTTGTTCATATATATGTCATATTCGGATCCATGATCCATCACTGTGTGTTAAGTTCTCAAATCTAATGAAAAGAAAATAGTAAATGAGCATGATGGGTGGACTGATTTTCTTCTTAAACAACATGAGAAAGTAATTTTTATAAACCTAAGGGAAGTATGTCAGGGATATGCTGAAAAAATTTGACCTAACCCAATGCTCAGCGATGAAGACTCCCAGAGCACCACCCATTATGTTGAACAAGGATTCCAATGGGAAACCTGTAAATGTTATAGCTTATAGAGGATTGATTGGCTCCTTGCTGTATTCCAAAGACTCGGGGTTTGATCTAATAAGGTATTAAGATAGTGATTTTGTAGGTTGTATGCTGGAAAAAAAAAGTACCACTGGAGGATGTCAGTTCCTAGGAGGAAAGTTGGTGAGCTAGACAAGTGAAAAGTAAAACTCAGTGTCTACATCAACTGCTGAAGCTGAATATGTCATTGTTGGTAGTTATTGTGCTCAAATTCTATAGATGAGAAATCAACTCATCAACTATAATCTTCAGCTATCAAATATTTGTATATATTGTGATAGTGCCAGTGCTAATTCTATCGCTAATTGTGATAACCAGATCCTGGTTATTACCTAAGGTATTAAATACGTGATTATCTGATTTAATGACTACATGGTTGCATGATAAATCAATACATGCCAGTATGTGAAGTTGAGTATTATTTGAATATATATTTTTATATATATATATATGTATTTAGAAATGCATAGTATATATATATATATATATTCATTTGATGCATGCATGTGCTATGTATGTAGGTGTGAGTGTGCATGTGGGTAGCATGAGGTGGATAAGGGGTGGGGGAAGGCGGTGTAGCCGACCTTCCATATTTGGAAGGTATAAAAGAGGCTTAACCTCTTCATTTGTTGACCCCCTGCTATTTTGAGAGAGTTTTAAAAGAAGTGTTGTCCGGTTTAGAAAAGGAGGTGATTTCAAGTTGATTTCAAGTATCAAGTTTCAAAAGGAATTGATTTCTAGCATTTTGGGTTCAAAAGCTTGATAAGGTGAGTGGTTTCTAACCTTTTTGTATAAAGATTTTACTAGCTATAATTGCATGCTTCATATTGTTCTTGTTTGAAAAGAAAGCATGTTTATTTYATCTAAGTGTTATCCGGACAAAGAGTGACCGGATTAGAGTTTAAACCGGACAAGCCTTAGGCGGTTTATTGTCCGGATTGTTTTAAACCTGTCCGTATTGTTTTAAACCGGACAAGCCTTGAAAGGTTTATTGTCCGGATTGTTTTAAACCGGACAAGCCTTGAGCGGTTTTATTGTTCGGAGTTGGTAAACCGGTTGTGTTGAGCGGTTTAGTCTTAAACCGGATGAGTCTTGAACGGATTGTTGTCCGGATTTGTTATCCGTTAAAAATGTGAATTTTATTCTAAGTATAATCCGTTCAAAGGTTATAAGGTGTGTTGACCGGATTAGATATCCGGACAAAGTGGAATGTATTCTAAGTGTTTAAACCGGATGATGGTTGACCAGATTTGTTGACCGGTTGTTGACCGGATTATATT